>NC_053028.1:78876907-79044793 GCF_003073215.2 Triticum urartu | reverse complement strand
AAATAATAATTGCAGGAGGTAATGTACTGGTCTATTGGTAAACAGGCTTCCCTATTGGCGGCGACCGCCCAGGCCGCTGAGGTTTCCGAACTCAAGCGAAAGCTGCAGCTAGCCGAGGATGATATCGTCCACATTAACAAGCGGTTCGACGAGGCGCAAGGTATGATTTAAAAAATTGTTTACACACCTGAAGTAATATGCCAATGCAGAGTCTAAGCTCATGTGTTGCCCTAATCGTTATTGCAGGTAGTGCGGACGAGGTCGAGACCCTGAAGAGCGCCCTTGCCAAAGACAAGGAGCAGGCATGGGTGAGCCAGGCGGCCGCTGACAAAGTGGCCGCGGATTTAAAGGCCGAGCAGGTCGCCCGCCACTGATATGAGGAGCGGGTGACCGAAGTGGAGCAAGAGCTCAAGGGCGCCGCCGGCAAGTGCGAGGCCTTGGAAGAGAAGAATAAGGCCCAAGCGGCCGATCTCGCCAAGGCTCTCCAGGGGGCCAAGGAGGCGTGGACCGAGTCCCGGGCGGCTCGCGAGGAGATCAAGTAGGTCGAACAGATAGCGGCTGGTAAGCCCTTTCTTTTGTAGAGTAAATTCGGCAGTCAGAAATATGCCTTACTCACTCGACTATGGAGTTCTCCAGACGCCTTTGCGGATCTTCCGAGGAGTGAGGCCTATGCCGCACAATTCTTTCGGGCCTAGGAGGGGAACACCATGGGGAAGCTCTTGTGGTCACAGTACCTAGCGCCAGAGCGTCCGACGCTGCTGAACAACCAGATGATGCAATTGACGGAGCTGCATAGCATGCCCGGTTTGGCCATGAAGGACGACATAGTCCGGCTCTGGCCAACCAAACCCATTCCTAGCAGTTACTTCGGCCTGGTGAAGTGAATTGCCGACGCGCTGCCCCGAATTGAAGCCGTCAAGCACTCGACGAGCATCGAGGGTGCACGGATGGCCTTTGCCCGTGTCAAGATGCAATGGGCGAAGATGAAGGCCACCATTGTGGCGACCGAGGGCCCACCCGAAGGCAAGGACCACCGCAAGCCGGAGCGGTATTTTGACGACGTCCTCGAGGGTGCCCGGATAGTAGAGGGACAATGCTCGAAGGATATCATGTTTGTATGAATGTATCTGAGCTATCCAGGTGTTGTTTTATGAACCAGGGCTTTGTAATATATTTATGCCTTTATCTGAAATTATTGTCCTCCTGCGCGGCCGTTGTTATGCCTGAGAGTTTTCTAGTCATCAGCTTCAGCCCCACGTAGATTCTGCGGGGGTGTTCGGTATAGCGCACAACCACACTTGACCCAACGTCTTGGTCCGTAAAGGAGGTGTCTGTGTAGCGAACTTGGCAATCAGACTATGCGGCTTTATCGTTCTCACTTAGCCATAGGAGTTTGACAATGGGACTAGGAACTAGCCCCTGGTGCGTGTGTGGCTATTCGAACTTGGATGCCTTAGGCACATGACTAGATGAAGGCCAGTCCTTCGTATAGTACGGAAGAAATCGCAAGAGATTTATGGTGAGTCGTCGAATCACTGACCAGCTCCCGCCGTATCATGACAGTCAATTTTTGGCTTTATCTACTGAGGTGCTTGACCGGACGAGCCAGAAACACAATCACAGTAGTTCTCCCTTCACCACCTTAGACGAATAAGCGGAACGTAAGGTAGCAACCACAGGAGCCAGGCAACCCAACTATTGACCAAAGACATGATTCGGAGCCGATGCATATAATGCAATGTTCGGGACGTCGAAGTGTACTTCTAAAAGTATTCGGAGTTCCTTTTTTTTAAAATATGTATGGCCGGGTAGAGCCCCTGGTATTGAATCTGTACCATAATGTATATGTGGCAATCTTAGCACAAACGAGGAATGCAGATTATGAAACAAACTAAGACCGAACGAGGGTTGGTAAAAAACTGTTTTCATTATAATCTGTTTGATACGCCAAGATGTGCTATTACAGATAGTGCCAAGGCTATTTTATATGCCAACATTTGGACACGTGGGAAAGCTGTATGTGGGGCCTAAAAAAGGAAGAGTGGTCTTGAAGATCTCATTAATGCCCTCGCCGCACGTCTGCGTCACTTTCGCCCTTGTGGAAAAGATTCCTTGAGAGGAGCAGTCCACGGTCGTTATATGAAAACGGGCCCAGAAAGAGTCCTTGTGCGACCGTGGAGTAGCTAGGTTTTAATGCACCTGTTGTATGCGAAAAAAAGATCAAAAGGAAAAAAGGTCAAGGTCACATAGGGTCGAGCCGCACTATAGACCTATCCGTATTGTGCCTCCGTCGTTCCCCAGGGTATTTCTAGTGCGTAATTATGCACACACGGTACATATTCCACGAATGTGTGCGGCGGTCGATGGAGGCAAAACTGCTAGTCTAGCTCTAGAGTCACAGAGCTGTCACCATGCAGAGTAGACCGGACGCGTTTAACAGTGTCCGGGGGCTTAATGGCCGATGAGGTGTTCGGCCTAGGGAGGCCGCTCTACACTTCGGCCGCAAGGGTCGTGGTATGATCCTCAGTATGGACGGAGCGCTCCGTGTTTCCATTGACTGTGATAATGTCATGAGGTCCGGGCATTTTGAGCTTTAAGTAAGCACAACGCGGGACCGCATTGAAGCGAGCGAAGGTGGTTCGTCCGAGCAGTGCATGATAACCACTACGGAAGGGGACAATGTCGAAGATCAAATCTTCGCTTTGGAAGTTATCTGGTGAACCGAAGACTACTTCCAATGTTATTGAGTCCATGCAGCGGGCTGTGTATCACTCCTTTAAAGGTGGTGTTAGTAGGCTTGATTCTTGATGGGTCAATACCCATTTTGCGGACCTTGTCTTGATAAATCAAGTAAAGTCTACTGCCGCCGTCCATGAGGACTCTAGTGAGATGGTATACGTCAATGATTGGATCGAGGACCAGAGCCGCCAAACCTCCGTGATGGATACTGGTCGGGTGGTCCCTACGATTGAAGGTGATCGGATAAACCGACCATGGGTTGAATTTAGGGGAGACAGGCTCTACGGCGTAGGCATCCCTTAGCGCGTGTTTGCGCTCCCTCTTGGGGATATGTGTGAAGTAGATCATGTTCACTATTACCTTAGGGGGGAATTTCCTTTGCCCCCTGTGTTCGGTGGGCGGGGCTCTTCATCGTCCTTGCTTGGCGGTACTTTCCCCTTGTGTCCGCTGTTTAACTTACCGGCCTATTTAAAGACCCAACAATTTCTATTGGAGTGGTTGGCAGGCTTATCAGGGGTGCCATGAATCAGGTAAGGCCGATCGAGTATTTTGTCCAAATTGGATGGACCATCTTTATTTCCTTTGAATGGCTTCTTCCGCTGACCAGATTTAGCGCCACTGAATCCGGCGTTAACCGTCGTGTCTTTGGTATCTTCATTGTTGTTTCGATGCTTGTGTTTGTTGTGTCGTGGCCTGCCGTTGCCATCTCTGGCTTCGGAGGTGCCGGGGTCGCTGGTACCGTTGCCTCTACGAGCTAACCAGTTGTCCTCTCCCACGCAAAAGCGGGTCATAAGTGCGATAAGGGCTGCCATGGACTTCGGCTTTTCTTGGCCGACGTGTCGGGCGAGCCATTTGTCATGGACGCTATGTTTGAAGGCCGTGAGGGCTTCGGCGTCCGGACAGTCAACGATTTGGTTCTTTTTAATTAAGAACCTAGTCCAGAGTTTGCGGGCTGACTCTCCGGGTTGCTGGACTATATGACTGAGGTCATCGGCGTCCGGAGGCCGGACATAGGTGCCTTGGAAGTTGTCTCTAAAGGCATCCTCCAGAACTTCCCAGCTACCAATGGAGTTCTCTGGGAGGCTGTTTAACCAGTGTCGTGCTGGTCCTTTCAGCTTTAAGGGGAGGTATTTGATGGTGTGGAGATCGTCGCCGCGAGCCATGTGAATATGGAGGAGAAAGTCTTCAATCCATACCGCGAGATCAATCTTTCCATCATATGCTTCAATGTTTACAGGTTTAAACCCTTCTGGGAACTGGTGCTGCATTACCCCATCGGTGAAGCATAAGGGGCGTGCAGCGCCTCTGTATCAGGCAACGTCATGACGGAGTTCAATGACATCCGTATTCAGTTTTTGGCCCGAGTGAGGTTATGCCTGTTGCGCCAGGCTTGATGGCCATCGTCTCGTGTTGGGGCGCACCCCCTTGATCCATAGATTGATCTGGCCTGACCGGCTCTATTATCCAGGTCCTAGCATAAGTCATAAGTATAGCCCGGAGCTGCTACCTCTTTGCCTCGACGGCGATGTCGTAGGGGCTGGTGTTCGGCATAAGTAGCCGCTTTATGTCGCCCATGTGGTGGTCGGTCTGGTTCATCAGCGCGGTCATATCTCGACGGTATTGGCTCAAGGGCCTCGCCGTCGAATTGTGGTAGTAGTTGACGCTTCGGATCACTCTTTGTTGGGTGCTCGAGGCCGTATTCTTGAGCAGCTAGGACTTGGGTCCATCTGTCGTTGAGGGTATCCTGTTCGGCTTGGAGTTGTTGCTGCTTCTTCTTTAGGCTTCACGTAGTTGCAGTTAGCTGACGCTTAAAGCGCTCTTGCTGAAGGGGTTCCTCTAGCATGATGAAATCTTCATTGCCGAGGCTGACATTATCCTCACAGATCGGTAGATAGTTACTATCTTCTAAATCCTCATTCCCAACTGGCTCGTCGGGGTTGACTTGTCCCTCCTCCCAATCATCCTGTTCGGACGTAGGCTCGACGGGGTCTTCGGGATCCTCAGCATTGTCTGGAGTGTTATTGTCTCCGGTGCCGGTATTGCTGTCCTTTTCGCGACACGATTTTGAGCGGCGTCGCTGACGTCGACGTTTTGGTGGTGCGTCCGCGGGCTTGTCCTCACTCGGATCTTTCCTGCCTTCATCGTCGGCCTCTTTGGGTGTATCCACCATATATACATCATATGTGGAGGTAGCCGTCTAGCGTCCGATGAATGGCGGGTCTTGGCTTTGTTTGTCTCCGGCATCGTCGTCCATACCGTCAATGTCTTCGGAGGCGTAATCTAGCATGTCGGTCAAATCCTGGACAGTGGCTATTAAGTGGGTGGTGGGTGGGACATAAAATTCCCCGCTCTTAGCCCATAGTCCGGGCTGGGCGTAGTTCGGAGGTGACTCTTCCATAATGGTAAGGGATCGCATTAAGTCCAAGGCCTCGTTTAAGAGCGAAGGCCGGACGGGGGACCGAGGACCTGCAGGGCTAGGCACGGCAGATTGCAGGTTGTGCTCACCAAATGCATGCCTCGAGAGTTCGGAGTTTGCATCCTGAGGCGGGTTCAGTTGTCTGATGATCGGGAGAGTCTTGTTTGACTCCAGGCTCGCCAAAGGCATAGCTGCCTCCGGGTCTCTGACGAAAAGTTCCATAGTAGGAGAGGGTCTGGTAGGTTTTAGATACCCATCTTTGGAAGAAGTAGTCTGCCTTGCATCTAAGGCCAGGGCAGGGATGATAGTTGGTCCTTGAGCGGTGCTTGATGATGAGTCCGATGAGTTTCCCTCTTGGAATAGAGGAACAATGGTCGAGGTCGTGAACCCTTCAAAGATCAAGTCTCCTCGGACATCGGCGATGTAATTCAGGCTCCCGAATCTGATCTGATGACCAGGGGCGTCGTTGTCGATCTGTTCAAGGTGGCCAATCGAATTGGTGCGTAGAGCGAAGCCGCCGAACACAAAAAGTTGACCGGGGAGGAAGGTTTCCCCGGAAACAACATCGTTGTTGATGATTGAACAAGCCATCGAACCTTCTGCTGACGACACAGTGGAACTCTCAATGAAAGCACCAATGTCGGTGTCAAAACCGGCCGATCTCGGGTAGGGGGTCCTGAACTATGCGTCTGAGGATTGAAGGTAAAAGGAGACAAAGGGGACACGATGTTTACCCAGGTTCGGGCCCTCTTGACGGAGGTAATACCCTACTTCCTGCTTGATTGATCTTGATGAGTATAGTGGTTACAAGAGTTGATCTACCTCGAGATCGTATTGGCTAAACCCTAGATGTCTAGCCTATATGAATTCTGATAGCCTCTACGGACTAACCCCTCTGGTTTATATAGATACCAGAGGGGCCTAGGGTTGTACAGGGTCGGTTTACAGAGAAAGGAAAGTACACACCCGGATGTCAATCGTGCCATCCACGCAAAGGAGAGTCCCATTCGGACACAGGAGAAGGCCTTCTACCTTGTACCTTCACGGCCCATCAGTCCGGCCCGTGTCACATAGCCCGGACACCCGACGACCCCATAATCCAGGACTCCCTCAATAGTCTTGGAGAAAACTCGCTCTTCCTTGGACAAAACTATCCAATGATGGTGAAAGGCGATCCAGCTGCTGTTGACACAATGTTACTACCATTTATGAGAAGCAACTGTATCTATACCTCGGACATTGCTATGGTTCCCTACCCTGGCTATCACAATATGCATCCTTATATAGGCCGCTTCAACCTGGATGATCAGTCCTGCGTTGGTCTCGAGATTGAGAATAGCTGGCCCTTCCGAGAGAATCAGTTATGGTTCAAAGCAAGCGTTTCCAATGCCGAGGATTGGTTGAGCTGAAGTTTATTTCATTGCTTTGTTATTTGTTGTGTGAGAAAAACTTTAGTATTTACTAGAATGTTTTGTTGGAAATAATATATAATCCAACAATTATCCTCATTGTCGTTGTGTGTTGATGACTTGTTGTATGTAATGAATGGTACATTTGCATATGCGTGGTTGGCAATAATTGTGGAAAAGTTTGGTCAGTTTAACCATCGAGTTGAACTGTTTGTATAAATTAAGAACAACTACTTAATCTATGAATGAAACCTACGCGTAATTACTGAATTTTAGTTGCAAAAATTAGATAGTGCTAGTGATTTTTAGCTGCATATTTTGACAAATCGCGGTGTTACAAGGATTGATAAATGGCAATGTTACTAGATCAACAAATGTCAATCTTTCCAGTTTGAAAATGGCAACATACCCAATATGACAGATGCAAATCTTACCAAATTGTTTGTACGTGGTTGCACACGGGTCATCCAAAACAACCATTTGCTTTGAAGGGATGCACAAATCCCACGCTGCGAATTTTCCCTCGACTTAAGGGGGAAGACCATATCTCTCACTTTGCATACGGGTGTTCTATCTAAAACGTTTGCGATCAAGAGCTGTAGAAATTCTGCTCGTCACATTTTCTCTTAGCTTCCTGGGGAAGCTGTCAGTTTGCGTACGGGTGTTCTAACTAAAACGATTGCGATCAAGAGTTGCACAAATCCTACTAGGCACATTTTCCCTTGGCTTCCTGGGGAAGTTATTGGTTTGCATACGGGTGTTCTAACTAAAACGTTTGCGATGAGTGTTTTATATTTAAAAACCGTATTAAACTGTGGCTTGAGAGCCATTAATGGAGAATGTGCGAGCAAGGCGGGCGGCCATGGAAGTCAAAGGTGGCACGCTCCCTACCGAAACCACCAGGCTTGTTGTGAGAAGCTCTGGTTTGTGAGAAGCTTATACCCAAACCTTCCCCAAATGGGACAAAAAATTTACCATGGCATGTTGATGCTGCTCCATGATACCATGCCAAGTTTCATGAATTTCAGACGAGTTTTGGATTTAGTAGAATTTAAAAACCATCTATCTCAATGTTTTGCTAGCAATCAACAGTGTCCTGGTGTTTGAAATTCATTCTCATTTCTTGCATGGGACCTAAGCATGCACCCAAGGACACATATTTGATTTTTCAACCAATTTATATGCACCGGAGCATGTGCATGTATTTCAAATTTGAATTGTGCACATAAAATGCCTAGAAAACCTAGTTAATATATAAAAATGTCCAAAAGAACCCCAAAAAATTCCAAAACGTAACACAACACTCCTGTTGTTCTATGTTGACACTAGAAATTTTTTGAAAGTAATAAGAGGCAACGGATATCGTTTCGTCCCCAAAGGTGGCACGTTCCCTACCGAAACCACCAGGCTTGTTGTGCTTATACCCAAACCTGCCTCAAATAGGACAAAAAATTTACCACAGCAATTTGATGTCGCTCCATGATACCATGCCAAGTTTCATGAATTTCAGACGAGTTTTGGATTTACTAGAATTTAAAAACCATGTATCTCAATGTTTTGCCGGCAATCAACAGTGCCCTGGTGTTTGAAATTCATTCCCATTTTTTGCATGGGACCTAAGCATGCACCCAAGGACACCGATTTGATTTTTCAACCAATTTATATGCACTGGAGCATGTGCATGTATTTCAAATTTGAATTATGCACATAAAATTCCTAGAAAACCCAGTTAATGTATAAAAATGTCCAAAAGAACCCCGAAAAATTCCAAAACTTAACACAACACTCCTGTTGTTCTATGTTGACACTAGAAATTTTTTGAAAGCAATAAGAGGCAATGGATATTGTTTCATCCCCAAAGGTGCCGTGATGTTCGAAATTCATCCCCATTTCTTGCATGGGATATAAGCATAAACCCATGGACACATATATGATTTTACAACCCACGTTGGTGCACCGGAGCATGTGCATGTAGTTTAATCTTGAATTGTGCATCTGAAATGGCTAGAAAACCAATTTAATGTATAAAATGTCCAAACGTACCCTGAATAATTCCAATTCTTTTACGACACACATATAGTTGCATGTTCACTATAGATAAAAGGTCTAGCAATTCAAACATCGTCCATTGCCGCTGTGACCCCATTATGTCATTCAAATCAAGATGAAAAATCAAGTAGATCCCACACAGTTTATTATCACCAACCGTGTGAGATGCAACATAAAATATCCTGGAGCACCGTCGGTGTATAGTATGCCTATGGCTTACGCGAGAAGGTGTGTCGGTTATAGTCCACAACCAGCGTGTCAAGCACACTAGCTCGCTCCCCAAATACCCCCACCTCTGCATCTCTCGCAATCTCGAATATATTACTGCCTCGTAATCTCGAAAATATCTACCACCTGGAAGATTTCAATGTTTGATAGCACACAATTAGTATGTGCGGACCGTCTGTGATGTCTATTACTCCCGCTCTACTTCATTCCCTTGTTTCAAATTTTCAGTAACCCTGGCATTTTACTCCCGCCTCTTCATCCCTCGCAATCTCAAAAATATCTGCTCGCACTTGATCCAAATTTTCAATAGCCCCGCCTTGTTACTCCCGCCTAGTAAAATTTTCAGTTGCAGCGGTATTTCCTCAAACACCACCTTGCTCCCCCCTCGACACACACCACACACCCCCTCCCCAAAACCTCTGCTCACACAGACACACACACCACCCCCAAAACAATTGGTAGGTCGCCGCCATTGCCGGCGCCTCCATCCTCAACCTCTACCCGTGTGCTGGGGAGCTCGAGGAGCCAATGGCCAAAAAGAGGTTTATCGCGGCTTTTTCGCCCAACGCCGACGAGGTGTCCCCGTCGTCCTCCGCGGGCTCGATCCGCAGTCGCCCTTCCCCCGAGACGCCCGCCGCCACGCCCCTACGCCGGTTTGAGGACTTCCCCGTCCTCCCTCGGACCCGGCAGCCGACAAGGTCCTACCTCGGGGTTCGGTAGCGGCAGTGGGGGACGTGGGTCGCTGAGATTACAAATCAGGAGACCCACACCCACTGGTGGCTCGATAGCTTCCACACGGCCGAGCTCGCGGCCATGGAGTATGACCGCTGGCAGGTCCGCTACCACGGCGCGGTGGCTAGGCTCAATTCCCCTTCGGCACACGTCCGGTCGACCTCGTTCCGCCGGAGCCATGGGTGGTGAGCTCTGCTATGGCACGGAGGACCGCGAGGCGTGGGAGCGCCTCGAGGCCGAGGCCGCCGACGAGGCCTGCATGCAAGTGCTCTACCGGCAGCACCCGGAGCTCGTGGAGGCGGAGCGAGCGATCTTTGCCAGCGCGGAGGGCGGTGAGGTTATCGTGCTCTCCTCTGATGACGAGGTTGAAGGTGGCAAGGACGGCAGCGCTGAGGGCGGCGAGGTTATCACGCTCTGCTCCGATGACGAGGTCAAAGGCGGCGGCGACTATGGCACGGAGGGCATCGATGTGGGCCCCGAGGACGAGGAGATTGACGTCGATGAGTGAAGGAGTGCCTTCCCCAACGACCGTGACGATGGCACCGGCCCTGACCCGGCTCGCGGCACACCGTACATGACGAGGAAGGATTGGCTCGACCTCTACTTTGACCGAAAGTAGTTTACCTTAGTTTAAATTTATGTTTTATGTTTGATTATGCAAAACTATCAATGTTTATGTTTGAATGCATGCTACTTTCGGTTGAACCTGCTTTGAACTTGATCAAATTGAAGTTTACAACGTTAAGTTTAGGGGATCGACTAGAAAAGGCCAAAAATTGCTGGAGTATACAGCACAAGACAACATCTAGAAAACACCGATGGCCCCATGCTATAGTCAACTTAATGTTCCTTTGTCCGAGACTGTGTCTGCTTCTCCTTGTAAAATGTCAGGATTCATTTATAATGAAATATATGTTGCCAATATTTGAATTCTCATATTCTAGTGAATCAAATTTTGAATCCATTTTCCTGAAATTACAAATTAAATACATACATGCTCGCATATAATTAATAATATATGAATTAAAGCTTTTTTCTATGTGCGATGATAATTGTGATGTCAACAATGTCTCATCCCACTTGTAAGCTGCCATGTCAGCATCTTCTGGGCCCATTTGTCAGCAGCGTTGACCGGTTAAAGCTGATGCCGAGCTATTACTAACGGGACCGTCAGCGATAAAACCCATGGAGGACCCACATGGAAGAACCCACGTCAGGAACTGCTGAACCCACCTGTCAGAATATTTGACCGATCAACCCAGTGGACCGAACACCAATGATAGGATTATCTCCGCCAAAAAGATCTTAGCCGACAGATTGAGCTATCGTAGGTGACATTCTGGGCCGTCGCCGAAAACAACCATTGGTAACATTTTTTTGTTCGTCACCTAAAATGTGGGAAAGCGGTCTTCTTCAAGCCGAAGGCGAACCCTGATAATTGAATGAAGGTTGGGACAGAACTCCAAAATAACAGATCCTTTCCGATTAGTTCGATGTTCCTGTTGGGAAAGCAAGAAATGTGCTCTTGCACAACAAAAAAAGTGGTACCATCAAAAATTATTTTCTATGACGGCACTTTGGTGACGGTGGGGGTGACGGCCGGAAAATGACACAGGTCTATTTTCCCTGAAGAAAAAGGGTTATACGTGACACAAGCGGAACGTCACTAAATAGTGCAAAGTTTGTAGTGTCTGAGATCCCCCTCTCCGAGAGATTTGAGTGTTTCCCTCATACTCCTTTCATTCTCCTCACCCACAACAATTGGTTCATCATCATTTTAATCATTATATTGGGAATCACTCACTGGATATGTGTTGTTATGTTGCATGGATGAGGCGAAAGGATCAAGGCACTAATGCAGGTATCAATCCCTATTTATGCAATGGATCCACTTGGGTTAATTTCCCAAATCAATAGTGTGATCTGGAGAATTAAACACCACCTTGGCCACATAACCATAATCCTCTCGCCTTACATAGTCCACAGGGAGTATTTATTAGATACAAGTCAATTGAATATGTTAGATACACAAATATGGCATTGCAATAAAGCTAGTAGATTTTCCATGGGTATACTAACCATCCTCACCTACCCCTCCTTTGTTTTACACGGTACTGATGTTTGCATTTTTTGAGGGACTGATTATTCTTAGAAGGAAACACTGTGGTCATGTGGTGAGCCAATGGGGTTACACCAAAGTACTTTTTTGCCCTTGTAAATTCTCACACAGTTTGTGGTTAACCCTCCATCATTTTACATTTTCCACCAAAATACGGAACCACATCACAATAGTTAAACTAGCTAGGTCCCACCTCTTAGGACATATGATTTTGCTAACCTACTCACGCTCCCGCCGTGTAGCGGCGGCGGGGGTGGGGATAGTAAAATAATTCCAAAGATATTCAACCATGCCCCCTTTATAATCTCCTCTCCCGCCAATCCCCATAGCGAAACCCTCTCTCATATCTTCTCAATAGAAAAACGCATCTTCCCGTTCTAGAAAAGAATGTGTGACCAAGCCCTAGATCCACGAGGGGGCAAAGCTCAAGCCTTTTGTCCACACGACGTGGGTGCGGCCATGGCGCTGCTCTCGATGGCCGCATCTGGGAGCGGCTCCCATCCGTCTCCCTACCCAACTGAGGTTTGCATATTTATTTCAATGTTGTCATGTCTTTTATGCTCCGAGGCGCGGATGGTATCGGTGGTCTCCATCTATAGATGGGAAACACGAATAGGAATATGCAACAATTTTGCAAAGACGGATGTATGTCAAAGATCTAGATTGGGATCTAGTGACGCGCGTTGGATTTCGGTTTGAATCTTATTTAATTTGCTTTAATTTATGCATGCATCTCGATCCGTAGTTAAGTTTTATGTTTATAGTCGGCTGTGGATGATAGCTCAAGTTTCATGTGTTACTATCTATTTTTGGTTTGATTATGATAGTTTTTAGTACTTTCTGTGTATGGTGGTAGAATTTGATTTCCCTCCATGGGTGAGGTGCTAGTTTTCGTTTTTTTTTTGCAAAAAGATCAAATCTATTATAAAAATTGGTTTTCATTATTTTTTTACAAAGCAGCCGACTGAAACGGCCTTTTCATTCATCAAGAGAGAGAAAATGATGTTGCTGAGAAACTATGCTTGAGTATTTTCGTATTGTGTGTCTTTGGTGCTTTTAGGATAGCATTCTGTGAATTATATCTCACCCTCTAGAGTCTACAATTTATACAGGTTTGTCTCGTTTGTGTTTTTCTTTTTTTCTTGTTCTTTTTCTTTTTTGAGGGGTGTTTTGTCTCGTTTGTGTGCTTAGCACAAAAGGTTGAAACCACCCAGCCGACGCGCTCCACCGTGCGCATGCTGTCCCCATCGCAGAACATCTCGTGCCTGGTCCGATGGCCGCCACCGTCACATACAGGTTCTCGGCTCTAACCGCCGGCCACTCGCGCCAGGGGTCTGGCCCGGAGAGACCAGTGGTGTAGGCTGCAACCGACGCTTGGATCCAATGCGGCCGCCGAATCCGCAATCCTTCTTTGTGCCCTAGAGGCTAGATTTGCTTCCGCACCGTAGCTCTCCGTGGCCGCGGACGCCTCACGTCCCCAAACCCCTCCGCCTCCAACGCGTATCACCGCCGCCGCCGAGGAGTTCGATATTCCAATTTCATTTTCTAGGGCGTTGTTAATACTATATCCCACCCCCTCACTGGATGCCTGTTGTTATGTTGCATGGATGAGGCGAAGGGATGATGGCACTAATGGAGGTATCAATACCTATTTATGCAATGGATCCAGTTGGGTTAATTTCCTAGATCAATAGTTCGATCTGGAGAATTAAAGACCACCTTGACCGCATGACCATAGTCCTCTTGGCTTACATAGTCCAGAGGGAGTATCTATTAGATACAAGTCAATCGAATATGTTAGATACACAAATATAATCGTCAAAAAATGTTAGGTACACAAATATGACATTGAAATAAAGTTACCTACCCCTCCTTTCTTTTACACGGTACTGATGTTTGCATTTTTGAGGGAATGATTATTCTTAGAAGGGAACACTCTCGTCATGTGGTGAGACAATGGGGTTACACCAAAGTACATTTTTACCCTTATAAATTCTCACATGGTCTGTGGTTAACCCTCCATCATTTTATACTTCCACAAAAATAGTGAACCACATCACAATAGTTAACCTAGCTATGTCCCACCTCTTAGGACGTATAATTTCGCTAACCTACTCATGCTCCCGTCGTGCGGCGGTGGCGATGGTGGGGGTAGTAAAATAATTCCATAGATATTCAACCCTCCCCACTTTATAATTAATCTCCTCACCTGCCGATCCCGTAGCGAAACCCTCTCTCAACTCTTCTCAGTGGAAAAATGTGTCATTTCGTGGAGGAAAAGAATGCGTGACCAAGCCCTAGATCTGCCAGGGGGCAAAACACAAGCCTTTTGTCCACACAACGTGGGTGCGGCCATGTCGTTGCTCTCGATCGCCGCATTTGGGAGCGGCTCCCATCCGTCTCCCTACCAAACCGAGGTTTGCATCTTTATGTCAATGGTTTCATGTCTTTTGTGGTCCGAGGCGCAGATGGTATCGGTGGTCCCCATCGATAGATGGGAAAACAAATAGGAATATGCGACTATTTTGCAATGACATATGTATGTTAGAATTCTAGATCGGGATCTAGTGACGTGCGTTGGATTTTGGTTTGAATCTCAATTAATTTGCTTAAATTTATGCATGTATCTCAATCGGTAGTTATGTTTTATGTTTATAGTGGGATATGGACTATAGCTCGAGTTTCAAGTGTTACTACCTATCAATTTTTTGTTTGATTATGATATTTTTTTACTACTTTCTATGTATGGTGGCGGAATCTGATTTGCATGCATGGGTGAGGTGCTAGTTTTTTGTTTTTTGGCAAAAAGATCAGTCTATTATAAAAGTTAGCTTTTGGTTATTTTTTTACGAAGCGGCCTATGGGAACGGCCTTTTCATTCATAGAGAGAGAGAGAAAACGATGTTGCTGAAAAGTATGCAAGGGTATTTTGGTATTGTGTGTATTTGGTGCTTTTAGGAGAGCGTTGTGTGAATTATAAGTACCTCCGTCCTGGTTTATTGGTCCTTCGCATTTTTTACCAAAATTTGACCTTATATTTAACTACCAAATTTTTAATGCATGTCACAAAAAATAATATCATTAGAAACTATGTTCAAATACGAATCCAACGAAGGGGACCAATAACTATGTTCAAACTATGTTATGTGTCATGCATTATTATTTTATTAGTTAAATATATGGTTAAAATTTGACACAAAATACTAAGGGGACCAATAAACCAGGACGAAGGTAGTAGTCTATAGTCTACAATTTATATAGGATTTGTCTTGTTTGTGTTTTTCCTTTTTTTTCTTGTTCTTTATCTTTTTTAGGAGAGTTTTGTCTTGTTTGTGTGATCAGCACAAAAGGTTGAAACCACCCCACCGCCACGCATGTTGTCCCTGCCGCAGAACATCTCGGCGTCCGGTCCGATGGCCACCGCCATCACATACAGGTTATCGGCGCCAACCGCCAGCACTCGCGCCCGGGGCCTGTCTTGGAGAAACCAGTGGTGTAGTGTGGGATCGA
Source organism: Triticum urartu (assembly GCF_003073215.2). Taxonomy (NCBI): domain Eukaryota; kingdom Viridiplantae; phylum Streptophyta; class Magnoliopsida; order Poales; family Poaceae; genus Triticum; species Triticum urartu. The sequence goes on along the minus strand of NC_053028.1, from coordinate 79,029,591 downwards.
AAGTATGTCTAGAGGGGGGGTGATTAGACTACTTCACCAAATAAAAACTTAACCTTTTCCCAATTTTAGTTCTTGGCAGATTTTAGCTATTTTAGGACAAGTCAAGCAATCATCACACAATTCAAGCAAGCATGCAAAGAGTATATTGGCAGCGGAAAGTAAAGCATGCAACTTGCAAGAATATAAAGGGAAGGGTTTGGAGAATTCAAACGCTATTGGAGACACGGATGTTTTTCCCGTGGTTCGGATAGGTGGTGCTATCCTACATCCACGTTGATGGAGACTTCAACCCACGAAGGGTAACGGTTGTGCGAGTCCACACAGGGCTCCACCCAAGGGCAACGGTTGCGCGAGTCCACGGAGGGCTCCACCCACGAAGGGTCCACGAAGAAGCAACCACCCACAAAGGGTCCACGAAGAAGCAACCTTGTCTATCCCACCATGGCCATCGCTCACGAAGGACTTGCTTCACTAGCGGTAGATCTTCACGAAGTAGGCGATCTCCTTGCCCTTACAAACTCCTTGGTTCACTCCACAATCTTGTCGGAGGCTCCCAAGTGACACCTAGCCAATCTAGGAGACACCACTCTCCAAGAAGTAACAAATGGTGTGTAGGTAATGAACTCCTTGCTCTTGTGCTTCAAATGATAGTCTCCCCAACACTCAACTCTCTCTCATAGGATTTGGATTTGGTGGAAAGAAGATTTGAGTGGAAAGCAACTTGGGAAGGCTAGAGATCAAGATTCATATGGTAGGAATGGAATGTCTTGATCTCAACACATGAGTAGGTGGTTCTCTCTCAGAACAAATGAGTTGGAATGATGTGTGTGTTCTGTTGGCTCTCTCTTAGAATGAGAAAGAGGTGGAGGGGTATATATAGCCTCCACACAAAATCCAACCGTTACACAGTTTTCCAATCTCGGTGGGACCGAATCAATAAACTCGGTCGGACCGAAAATGTAAACCTAGTGACTGTTAGGAATTTCGGTGGGACTGACATGCAACTCGGTAGGACCGATTCGGTTAGGGTTTGGGCATAACGTAATCTCGGTGAGACCGATTACACAAACTCGGTGAGACCGAGTCTGGTAATTAGCTAACCAGAGAGTTGGTCAGGCAAACTCGGTGGGACCGATTTGCTCTTTCGGTGGGACCGAGTGGAACTCGGTGAGACCGAAAAGTTACAAAGGGGAAACACTGAGTTTACATTGCAATCTCGGTGGGACCGATTCGCTCTTTCGGTGGGACCGAAAAGTTACGAAAGAGAAACAGAGAGATTGCAACCCCATCTCGGTGGGACCGAGAACCTTATTGGTAGGACCGAATTGCTAGGGTTTGGCAGTGGCTAATGACAAGTGAAACTCGGTGGCGCCGGATAGGAAAAATCGGTAGGACCGAGTTTGGCTTAGAGTTTAGGTCATATGTGGATATGGGAAAGTAGTTGAGGGTTTTGGAGCATATCACTAAGCACATGAAGCAAGAGGCTCATTAAGCAACACCTCATCCCTCCTTAATAGTATTGGCTTTTCCTATGGACTCAATGTGATCTTGGATCACTAAAATATAAAATGAAGAGTCTTGAGCTTTTGAGCTTGAGCCAATCCTTTGTCCTTAGCATTTTGAGGGTTCCACTTTCATATCCATGCCATGCCAATCATTGAGCTTTCCTGAAATAATCATCTTGGAATAGCATTAGCTCAATGAGCTATATGTTGTTATGAATTACCAAAACCACCTAGGGATAGTTGCACTTTCAATCTCCCCCTTTTTGGTAATTGATGACAACATATAGATCAAAGCTTCGAAAAATGATAATAAGCATGAAATATATCGTCGCTTTGAGAAGTATGTGATAAGTAAGAGCTCCCCCTAAATTTGTGCATATTTAAAATTTTGCTTTGGACTGCAAATGCACAAAGAGTTAGAGTCATGGGTTACTCTTCCATGTCACATACATCTTGGTGGAGCGCTCAAAATGATAAGATTGAAATACATGCACTCATCACCAAGAATAGTGAATGATCACAAATGATAGATAGAATGATAATATTTAAGCAAGCATTAAGTGTAGCTTATGATCAAACACATGATCATCGATGTCTCACAAATAATGACATAGTATCAAGCACTCAAAAGCAGAAAAGGTTCGAAAAACCACCAAATAAAGCAAGAGAGAAAAGCAACACTCTCTCTCTCAAAGCCTATGATCTATACATCTTCTCCCCCTTTGGCAACAAGTTACCAAAAAGTTCCTAGAAAATGCATAGCACTAGATCGACGCTCAGGCTTGATCTTCAGGTGGTGGTGGAGTCCGAATCACTCCAAGGACGAAGGCTTCTGTAGATGTTGAAGTAGTTGCAGGAGTTGGAGCTGAGGTAGACGCTGGAGCTGAGGCTGTAGCCGGTGCTGAGGTGGTGGCTCTGGTGTCAGCGACTGGCAGTGCAGACGACCTCGGGCCTTTTGGCACTCTAGAAAAAGCATGAGTTGTGGTCCTGCCTCTCCTCTCATTCATGTCCTCCTGGAGCTGCTCCACTACAGACTGAACTTCTGTTACCTTGACATCCAAGTCATAGAACTTCTGTTCCATGATCCTCTCTAGGCTCTGCTGATTTTTAGTGAGGTTGGCCAGACTTTGCTCAATTCTCAGCGAGGATGCAATCAAGTAACTGAGCTGCTCTTGTTTGGTCTTCAAGAAGTACTCAGATGCCTCCTCTTGAGTAGGCATCCTGGCAGCTTTTTCCTTCTTCGCCTTCTCCTTCTTTGCATATGCTTGTGCAGACGATGGCTCATTCATTGTCATCACAACTTCATTGTTCTCAAAATCTGGACGGATGGGCAGGTGTTCCTTATCCAACAAATATACGCCCGTGCCCATCTTGGAGTTGATGAGTTCCTGAATCTGAGGGGCATATCCACAGCTCCTCTTCTGATCTGCAGCTGTCCTTTTGATCGTTTCAACTATGAGACTCATGACCTTGAATTTCTGAGGCACATCAAAAACATGAAGCAAGTTGATCGCGTGACCTCTGATCATCTTGTGATCTCCAGACTTAGGCAACAGAGTGTGCCTTAGTATCCAATTGATAGTGGGCAATCCTGATAGCAGATAGTGCACTGAGCCAAACTTGAATGTGTCAAGAGCTTCATTGGGAATTTCCTTGTACATGTTGGACATGGAGTTATGGTCCATCTTCTTCTTGGCATAGATATCCAAGTCCTCATCTTGCTCTTCTGGGGCATTGATGATCTGTGCCCACTCAGCCACTGTAGATTGGTACCTTGTACCTTCTGACATCCATGTAATCCTCCCATCCGGATAAAAGTGAGACGTGGAGTAGAACTGCATGATGAGTTCCTCGTTCCACTTTGTGAGCTTCTGCCCAACAAAGTCCTCTACTCCACACGCTCTGAAGCTGTCCTGAACTCCTGGGTAGTGTTCTTCATTCTCCTTGATGTATGTCCAGTCGACCCATCTCATGTCACAAACGATTGGCTTCTTGTCAAGCAAAACAGTCTCATAAAAATCTTGTTGCTCCTTTGTGTGAAATCTGTAGTCCACGGCAGTCCTTCTCCTAGAAGCATACGGGTCTGCTTCTCTCCACTTTCTCAGCCCTGAGTCTCTCTTGAGCTTCATGTCCTCAGCCACAGGATGAGCATCGTTGTGGTCTGGGATCTTGGGCTTGAGCTTCCAGAGGACACTCTCGTCCTCTTCTTCAATAGCTTCAGGCACTGGGGCCTTGTTCTTTTCTGCAGCAGGTATACTCCTTGTGTTTCTCTTTGGAGCTGTCTTAGGCTTAGATGCAGCCTTAGGAGCTTCCTTGGGCTTGGATGCAGCTGTTCCTGACCTTATGGCATCTCCCATAAGTTTGGCTGCCTTGGGTGCTGGTGCAGCAACCTCTTCTTCCTCCTCCTCTTCTACCATGATGGAGGCTCTCCCAAGCACTTTGGCTACAGTCTTCTTTACTCTCTCTTTCCTCTTTTTGCCCTCAGCAGCAATGGGCTCAATGGGAGCAGGTGCAGGCTTCTCGGTTGAGGCTCTAGCCTTTGACATTGGCTGCCTCCCTGCTGGCCTCTTGACTTTCAGGCCTGGCTTTGAGCCTTGAGCTGGCTCAGCCCTTTTGGAAGTGGCCTCTTCCTCTGCCACATAGTCTTCATCCTCAGAATCAGACGTTCTCTTGTTTCTTTGACGTGTGGCAGCCTTAGGCAGATTGCTGGGTGTGCTCCTGCTGCCATCATCAGAAGAACTTGAGGGGCTAGTGCCCTCACTCATGACAACTTGCTGCTCTGAGAGGTTCTGGCTGTCACTTTGATCAGACATGTTGCAAACTGACTGCTGACCCTGTGAATAGATTATAGAAGAGATAGATTGGATGAGCATCACAAAAAGCAGAGATTTTTGCAAAAGATTAACTCAAAAAGTTAGTTTTAGTTTTCCACAGAAAGCATCTCGGATCTACCGATTTTCAAACTCGGTGACACCGAAACAGTTTTGGCACTAGAACTGGTGAACTCGGTCAGACCGAGTCACAGTTCGGTGGCACCGAGACTGCTAGGGTTTCACAGAATTCCAAAATCGGTCGCACCGATAAGTTATTCTCGGTCAGACCGAGTTTAACTTGTGCAATGGCAAAAGCCAGATCGGTGGGACCGAGTTTTTCAACTCGGTGGGTCCGAGATGGTTTCGGCGGAAACCTAACCCTAAAATTTTCGAATTAAACTTAATCTATGAGCGTTTTGACTGGATAGAAGTTTATCAATCGTGGCAAGATTCATGATGATCACAATGTGCTAGGAATCAGATTGAGGAATAGCACAATGATCAAGTCCATACCCTAGTTCGGCGTGGACTTGCTACGGCGGCAACGGCGGGGCAGAAATCCGTTGACGGCGGCGAAGACCAGCGACTGGAGGCTGCTGGCGGCGAGGAGACGATCCGGAGACCTCGGGGGCAGAGCAGGCTATCACGCGGGTGAGGAGGTTTCGGAGAAATTTCCAAAATTCTGCCCGTCACTATATATAGCCCGACCCTGTCGGTGTGACCGAGTGGAACAACTCGGTGGCACCGAGATGCAAAACTGTGTGCAGTTATTGCAACTCGGTGTGACCGAAAAGTTCAAATCGGTTGCACCGAGATCGAAAACCTAGATCAACTTAATGAACTCGGTAGGACCGAAATGGAGTATCGGTCAGACCGAGATTCATAAAGAGGTTTTGGAAGTTTAAGTCTATGACGAATCGGGGACTCCGAGCGCTCCTCACACAGAGTGGTTCGAATCTGACTTGATCAATTTTTGTGATGCAGCATGAATAGAGTTTGAGACGAGAAAAGCATAGATAGCTAGAGGAGGTTCTTAGGCATTCTTGTCCATCCACTTGGCAAAAGAAGATAAAGCCAAACAATCAAAGCAACAAGTGGATGTCCTCGAATGAGTAAAATATGCAATCAGCATGCTCACACAATAAGATGGCAAATGAAATATGTGGCAAAGCATGCACAACCAATTCTAGCATCTATCAAGCAATTTGCGATGACTAGGTCATCTATATATGAGTATATTGACTTAGGAGTCAAGTGAGAACACTTGATCGTAGGTCATACTCATCGTTTAAGCTCAAGTGGGGTTACCACTTTTACATAAAGCATTGTTTTGTTCACATCTTTAGAGTTGCTTTAGCTCAAGTCTTAGAGTAAAGCTCCCCCTAGATGTGATATCCCCCCTAAGAGGGATGAACTAACCTTGGGTTTTGTCGATGATGACTTCATGTAGATATTGAAGATGTGGATGCTCAATGTTGATGTAGATCTCTTGGAGCTATCCATTTGAGTGAATTGCACTTTCAATACCTACATGGGTTAGTCCCACAAAGAACAAACAAGGATATCCATAGACATAGAGTGATGCACACACAAGATGATGTCCATGAAAACTTTAGGTTACCTTGTCCCTTGTCTTACCAATAAGAGGGTTTGTGACTCCTTGAACTAGTGCAAGATGTGGAAGTTGATTGCACTTGTTCTTGCCAAAATGATAAGAGTGAAGTATGTTGGCGGAGTCACCCTCAAGAACTCTCTAGTTCTTCTTCTTTTGGATCCACATCATCTTGATGGGAATCCTTGGAGTTGTAGTCATACTTGATGAAGTGGAACTTGAAGTAGTCTTGGGAATCCACTTGACTAAGGTCTTAGGAGCTTCTTCAAATGCATCAATTTCCTCTTGAAGCTTGTCCTTGCCTTTTTGCTCGTAGTCTTGTGGTGGAAGATCATCTTGAGCTTGTGTCCCCTTGAAAGAGGTATACTTCTCTTGTTGAGGGACAAACTTTGTCTTGGGGTATTGATCTTCTTCCCACTCAACTCCATTGGCATTGAACTTTCGTTCAAAACCAACACCTTGATTCTTCCGGTGCATTCCTTGCTTGCGCACAATTTCCTCGAATTGCTTACTCCCGGCAAGGCTTTTGTACACTCCTTTCTCTATAATTCCCTTCAATAAGCTATTTTCTTGCTCAAGTGTAACTTGGCTAAGAGAATCATTAGTGGAATCAAGAGAACTACTAGAAGCAACAATATTGGATTTAGCATGATCATTGTTACTACTAGAGGAAGAATCTTTCTTGTTAGACTTGACTTGAGGCATGTAAGTGGATAAGAGTAAACGCTTGGCAATGTAAGAAGAACTTTTCTTGCGGAGATCATCATTGATTGCTTTTAAGAACTCATGCTCTTGCTCAAGATTGAGCTTTTCAAAGCGTAGCTTCTCATGAGCCCTTAAAAGTTCTCGATGATCTTCGAAGATAGTGTCATGAGCTAACTTAAGAGTTTTTAGTTCTTTAGTTAGAGCCTCAATCTTCTCCTTATCATTGTCATTCGTTTTATCTTGATTAGCATGATTAATTGGTCTTTCATCATAGTATTCATCACTAGAGTTGTCACCAATCAAATCATCACCTAACAAGTCATCTTCATCACTATTGAAATCAACATACTCGGGGTGTGTTACCTTAGGACCTTTGGCCATGAAGCATCTTCCAATTCCTTCATTTGGTGAGTCAAATATGTCGTAGGAGTTGGTTGACACAAGTGCTAGACCGGCAACACCTTCATCTTGAGTATCTTCGGAGTCGGAGTGATAACTTCTCTCGGAGTGGCTGTCGGAGTCGGAGCCGGATACCCATTCACCAACATGAGCTTGATGTCTTCGTCTTGTGTAGCTCCTTGATGATTTTTGCTTCCTTTCCGAGTCCTTGCTTCTCCGTGAGTATCTTCGTTCATAACGATCATCTCTACTCCTTCTCTCTCTCTTTGTGGTGATCCTTTGCTTCTTCTTTTTGGAGAATCTTCTCTTCTCTTGTAGGGAGCCGTACACTCGTTGGAATAGTGTCCGGGTCTTCCACAATTGTAACAGTTTCGCTCTCGACTAGAAGATCTTTTGTCATTGTAGGACCTTGATTTGGAGCTTCTATCTTTGCTTCTATTCTTGTAGAACTTTTTGAAGTTCTTCACCATTAAGCTCAATTCTTCATTGAAGGCTTGTTTCTCACTTGATGATGTAGGGGCTTCACATGAGGCTTTATAGGCACCACTTGATTTGTTGTGAAGTTCCTCTTTATCCTTAAGTGACATCTCATGAGCAACAATTCTTCCAATCACTTCCGTTGGCTTGAGATCTTTGTAATTGGGCATCATTTGGATCAATGTGCACACGGTATCATATTTTCCATCCAAGGCTCTTAGGATCTTCTTGATGATGAATTTATCGGTCATCTCTTCACTTCCTAAGCCGGCAATCTCATTTGTGATGAGAGCAAGCCTAGAGTACATTTCAGCGACACCTTCACCATCCTTCATCTTGAACTTGTCAAGTTGGCTTTGAAGCACATCCAACTTGGATTCCTTGACGGAGTCGGTACCTTCGTGCATATCAATCAAAGTATCCCAAATTTCCTTTGCATTCTCAAGGCGGCTGATTTTGTTGAATTCTTTGGGGCACAATCCGTTGAAGAGAATATCACAAGCTTGAGCATTGTATTGCAACATATTCAACTCTTCCGTGGTAGCTTCATGGTTTGGTTCTCTCCCTTCAAAGAAGTCACCTTGCAAGACAACACACACAATAGCCCAAACAGCGGGGTTATGTCCAAGAATATGCATTTTCATTTTATGCTTCCAACTAGCAAAATTAGTACCATCAAAGTAAGGACCTCTACGGTGATAATTTCCCTCGCTAGACGCCATACTCTCCTAGGTTGTGAAACCAAGGCTATGACCACCAAAAGCTATGGAGATCAAGCAAATGGAGACCAAAGCTCTGATACCACTTGTGGGATCGAAAGTATGTCTAGAGGGGGGGTGATTAGACTACTTGACCAAATAAAAACTTAACCTTTTCCCAATTTTAGTTCTTGGCAGATTTTAGCTATTTTAGGACAAGTCAAGCAATCATCACACGATTCAAGCAAGCATGCAAAGAGTATATAGGCAGCGGAAAGTAAAGCATGCAACTTGCAAGAATATAAAGGGAAGGGTTTGGAGAATTCAAACGCTATTGGAGACACGGATGTTTTTCCCGTGGTTCGGATAGGTGGTGCTATCCTACATCCACGTTGATGGAGAACTTCAACCCACGAAGGGTAACGGTTGCGCGAGTCCACACAGGGCTCCACCCACGAAGGGTCCACGAAGAAGCAACCACCCACAAAGGGTCCACGAAGAAGCAACCTTGTCTATCCCACCATGGCCATCGCCCACGAAGGACTTGCCTCACTAGCGGTAGATCTTCACGAAGTAGGCATCTCCTTGCCCTTACAAACTCCTTGGTTCAACTCCACAATCTTGTCGGAGGCTCCCAAGTGACACCTAGCCAATCTAGGAGACACCACTCTCCAAGAAGTAACAAATGGTGTGTAAGGTATGAACTCCTTTGCTCTTGTGCTTCAAAAATGATAGTCTCCCCAAACACTCAACTCTCTCCATAGATTTGGATTTGGTGAAAGAAGATTTGAGTGGAAAGCAAACTGGAAGCTAGAGATCAAGATTCATATGGTAGAATGGAATGTCTTGATCTCAACACATGAGTAGGTGGTCTCTCTCCAGAACAAATGAGTTGGAATGATTGTGTGTTCTGATGGCTCTCTCTTGAGAAAGAGGTGGAGGGGTATATATAGCCTCCACACAAAATCCAACCGTTACACAGTTTTCCAATCTCGGTGGGACCGAATCAATAAACTCGGTCGGACCGAAAATGTAAACCTAGTGACCGTTAGGAATTTCGGTGGGACTGACATGCAACTCGGTAGGACCGATTCGGTTAGGGTTTGGGCATAACGTAATCTCGGTGAGACCGATTACACAAACTCGGTGAGACCGAGTCTGGTAATTAGCTAACCAGAGAGTTGGTCAGGCAAACTCGGTGGGACCGATTTGCTCTTTCGGTGGGACCGAGTGGAACTCGGTGAGACCGAAAAGTTACAAAGGGGAAACACTGAGTTTACATTGCAATCTCGGTGGGACCGATTCGCTCTTTCGGTGGGACCGAAAAGTTACGAAAGAGAAACAGAGAGATTGCAACCCCATCTCGGTGGGACCGAGAACCTTATTGGTAGGACCGAATTGCTAGGGTTTGGCAGTGGCTAATGACAAGTGAAACTCGGTGGCGCCGGATAGGAAAAATCGGTAGGACCGTGTTTGGCTTAGAGTTTAGGTCATATGTGGATATGGGAAAGTAGTTGAGGGTTTTGGAGCATATCACTAAGCACATGAAGCAAGAGGCTCATTAAGCAACACCTCATCCCTCCTTAATAGTATTGGCTTTTCCTATGGACTCAATGTGATCTTGGATCACTAAAATATAAAATGAAGAGTCTTGAGCTTTTGAGCTTGAGCCAATCCTTTGTCCTTAGCATTTTGAGGGTTCCACTTTCATATCCATGCCATGCCAATCATTGAGCTTTCCTGAAATAATCATCTTGGAATAGCATTAGCTCAATCAGCTATATGTTGTTATGAATTACCAAAACCACCTAGGGATAGTTGCACTTTCATGTAGGCTGCAATCTGACGCTCCGACCCAATGCAGCCGTTGAATCCCCAATCTTTCTCTGTGCCCTAGAGACTAGGGCTGTCGCCGCATTGTAGCTCGCCGTGGCCGCAGACGCCTCATGTCCCCAAACCCCTCCGCCTCCAATGCGCATCGCCGCCGCCGCCGAGGTGTCCCCCCCTCTCTCATTGGATGGGTGTTGTTATGTTGCATGGATCGGGTGAATCAAGGCACTAATACAGGTATCAATCCCTATTTATGCAATGGATCCAGTTGGGTTAATTTGCCAAATCAATAGTGTGGTCTGGAGAATTAAACACCACCTTGGCCGCATAACCATAGTCATCTCGGCTTACATAGTCTAGAGGGAGTATCTATTAGATACAAGTCAATTTAATATGTTAGATACACAAATATGGCATTGCAATAAAGTATGTAGATTTTCCATGGGTATAGTAACCATCCTTATCTACCCCTCCTTTGTTTTACACGGTACAGATGTTTCCATTTTTTGAGAAAATGATTATTCTTAGAAGGAAACACTCTGGTCATGTGGTGAGGCAATGGGGTTACACCAAAGTAAAATTTACCCTTGTAAATTCTCAGACGGTTTGTGGTTAACCCTCCATTTTACATTTTCCACCAAAATACTGAACCACATGACAATAGTTAACCTAGCTTGGTCCCACCTCTCAGGACGTATGATTTCACTAACCTACTCATGCTCCCGTCGTGCAGCAGTGGCGGGGGTGGGGGTGGGGGTTAGTAAAATAATTCCATAGATATTCAACCCTACCCCTTTTATAATCTCCTCTCCCGCCGATTCCCTTAGTGAAACCCTCTCTCATATCTTCTCAATGGAAAAGCACGTCGTTCCATGGAGGAAAAGAATGTGTGACCAAGCCCTAGACCTGCAAGGGGGCAAAGCCCAAGCCTTTTGTCCACACGACGTGGATGTGGCCATGGCGTTGCTCTCGATCGCCGCATCTGGGAGCGGCTCCCATCCGTCTCCCTACCCAACCGTGGCTTGCATCTTTATTTCAATGGTTTCATGTCTTTTGTTGTCTGAGGCGCGGATGGTATCGGTGGTCTCCATCGATAGATTGGAAACACGAATAGGAATATACAACTATTTTGCAACGATGGATGTATGTCAGAATTCAAGATCGGGGTCTACTGATGTAAGTTTGATTTCGGTTTGAATCTCAATTAATTTGCTTAAATTTATGCATGTATCTCGGTCTGTAGTTATGTTTTGTGGTTACAATGGGATGTGGACGACAGCTCAAGTTTCAGGTGTTAGTATCTATTTTTGGTTTGCTTATGATACTTTTTACTACTTTCTATGTGTGCTGGCGGAATCTGATTTCCCTGCATGGGTGAGGTGCTAGTTTTTGTTTTCTTTTGCAAAAATATCAAATATATTATAAAAAAGTTAGTTTTCGGTTATTTTTTTTACAAATAGGCCGATTGGAACGGCCTTTTCATTCATTCGAGAGAGAGAACAATGTTGCTGAGAAACTATGCAAGAGTATCTTTGGTGCTTTTAGGAGAGCGTTGTGTGAATTATATCTTACTAGCTCCATCCTGGTTTATTGGTTCCCTTCGCATTTTGTGCCAAATTTTGACCTTAAATTTAACTAACAAATTGTCAATGCATGTCATAAAAAATAATATCATTAGAAACTCTGTTCAAATACGAACCAAAGGATATAATTTCTGGTGTCATGCACTATTATTTCGTTAGTTAAATATATAGTTAAAATTTGACACAAAATACTAAGGACCAATAAATCAGGACAGAGTTAGTACTCATAGAGTCTACAATTTATACACCATTGTCTCGTTTGTGTCTTTCCTTTTTTTCTGGTTCTTTATCTTTTTTGAGGAGAGTTTTGTCTCGTTTGTGTGATCAGCACAAAAGGTTGAAACCACCCTGCCGCCACGCATGATGTCCCCGCCGCAGAACATCTCGGCTTCCGGTCTGATGGCCGCCGCCGCCACATACTAGTTCTCGGCACCAATCGCCGGCCTCTCGCACTGGGGGTCCGGCCCGGAGAGACCAGTGGTGTAGGCTGCAATCCAACGCTCCGACCCAATGCGGCCACCGAATCCCTAATTCTTCTCTGTGCCCTAGAGGCTAGAGCTGCCGCCGCACTGTAGCTCGCCGTGGCCGCAGACGCCTCACATCCCCAAACCCCTCCGCCTCCGCGCGCTTCGCCGCCGCCGCCGGCCGAGGTGTTTGATATTCCGATTTCATTTTCTAGGGCGTTGTTAATACTATATCCCACCCCCTCACTGGATGCCTGTTGTTATGTTGCATGGATGAGGCGAAAGGATAAAGGCACTAATGCAGGTTTCAATCCCTATTTACGCAATGGATCCAGTTGGGTTAATTTCCCAAATCAATAGGGCGATCTGGAGAATTAGACACCACCTTGGCTGAATAACCATAGTCCTCTCGCTTTGCATAGTCCGGAGGGAGTATCTATTAGATACAAGTCAATCGAATATGTTAGATACACAAATATGGAATTTCAATAAAGTTGGTAGATTTTCCATGGGTATACTAACCATCCTTACCTACCCATCCTTTGTTTTGCACAGTACTGATGTTTGCATTTTTTGAGGAAACTATTATTCTTAGAAGGAAACACTCTGGTCATGTGGTGAGACAATGGGATTACACCAAAAATACATTTTTCCCTTGTAAGTCGCACATGGTTTGTGGTTAACCCTCCATCATTTTACATTTTCCACCAAAATACTAAACCACATCACAATAGTTAACCTAGCTAGGTCCCATCTCGTAGGACGTATGATTCCGCTAACCTACTCAGGCTCACGCTATGCGGCGGCGGCGGGGGGTAGTAAAATAATTTCATAGATATTCAACCCTGCCGCCTTTATAATTTCCTCTCCCGCCGATCCCCGCAGCGAAACCCTCTCTCATCTCTTCTCAATGGAAAAACACGTCGTCTCGTGGAGAAAAGAATGCGTGACCAAGCCCTAGATCTGCGAGGGGCAAAGCCCAAGCCTTTTGTCCACACGACATGGGTGCGGCCATGGCGTTGCTCTCGATCGCCGCATCTGGTAGCGGCTCCCATTCGTCTTCCTACCCAACCGAGGTTTGCATCTTTATTTCAATGGTTTCATCTCTTTTGTGGTCTGGTGCAGATGGTATTGGTGGTGACCATCGATAGATGGGAAACACGAATAGGAATATGCAATTGTTTTGAAACGACGAATGTATGTCAGAATTCTAGATCGGGATCTAGTGATGTGCGTTGGATTTCGGTTTGAATCTCAATTAATTTGCTTTAATTTATGTGTGTATCTAGATCCATAGTTACATTTTGTTTATAATGGGTTGTGGATGATAGCTCAAGTTTCACGCGTTACTATCTATTTTTGGTTTGATTTTGATACTTTTTACTACTTTCTATGTATGGTGGCGGAATCTGATTTCCCTGCATGGGTGAGGTGCTACTTTTTTTGCAAAAAAAATCAAATCTATTATAAAAGTTAGTTTTCAGGTATTTTTTGCGAAGTGGCCGATTGGAACGGCCTTTTTATTCAGAGAGAGAGAGAGAGAACGATGTTGCTGCGAAACTATGGAAAAGTATTTTGGTATTGTGTGTCTTTCGTAGTCTTAGGAGAGCACTGTGTGAATTATATCTTACTACCTCCGTCCGAATTATATCTTACTACCTCCATCCTGGTTTATTGATTCCTTTCGCATTTTATGCCAAATTTTGACCTTAAATTTAACTAACAATGTTTTAGTGCATGACATAAAAAATAATATCATTAGAAACTATGTTCTAATACGAATTCAACAATATAATTTCGGTGTCATGCATTATTATTTTGTAAATTAAATCTATAGTTAAAATTTGACACAAAATACTAAGGGGTCCCATAAACCAGGACGGAGGTAGTAGTCTCTAGAGTCTACAATTTATACAGGTTTGTCTCATTTGTGTTTTCCCCTTTTTCTTGTTCCTTTTCTTTTTTGAGGAGAGTTTTGTTTTGTTTGTGTGATCAACACAAAAGGTTGAAAGCACCCGGCCGCAGAACATCTTGGCGTCTGGTCCGATGCCGACGCCGCCACCGCCACATATAGGTTCTCGATGCCAACCGCCGGCCGCTCGTGCCGGGGGTCCGGCCCGGAGAGACCAGTGGTGTAGGCTGCAAACCGACTCTCCGACCCATGCAGCCGCTGAATCCCCAATCCTTCTCAGTTCCCTAGAGCCTAGAGCTGCCGCCGCACTTTAGCTCGTCGTGGCCGCAAAACCCTCACGTCCTGAAACCCCTCTACCTCTAACGCGCATCATCACCACCGCCGAGGTGTTGGATATTCCGATTTTGTTTTCTAGGACATTGTTAGATGTGTGTTGTTATGTTGCATGGATGAGGTGAAAGGATCAAGGCACTAATACAGGTATCAATCCCTATTTATGCAATGAATCCAGTTGGGTTACTTTCCCAAATCAATAGTGCGATATGGAATTAAATACCACCTTGGCCGCATAACCATAGTCCTCTTGCCTTACATAGTCCAGAGGGAGTATCTATTAGATACAAGTCAATCGGATATGTTAAACACACAAATATGGCATTGCAATAAAGTTAGTAAATTTTCCATGGGTATACTAACCATCCTTACCTACCCCTCCTTTGTTTTACACCATACTGATGTTTGCATTTTTTGAGGAAATGATTATTCTTAAAAGGAAGCACTCTGGTCATGTGGTGAGACAATGGGGTTACACCAAACTACATTTTTGCACTTGTAAATTCTCACATGGTTTGTGGTTAACCCTCCATCATTTTACATTTTTCACCAAAATACCGAACCACATCACAATAATTAACGTAGCTGGGTCCCACCTCTTAGGACGTATGAGTTTGCTAACCTACTCATGCTCCCGCCGTGCGGTGGTGGCGGGGATGGCGGGTAGTAAAATAATTCCATAGATATTCAACCATGCCCCCTTTATAATCTCCTTTCCCATCGATCCCCGTAGCGAAACCCTCTCTCATCTCTTCTCAATGAAAAAACACGTCATTCCGGGGAGGAAAAGAATGCGTGACCAAGCCCTAAATATGCGAGGGGGCAAAGCCCAAGCCTTTTGTCCACATGACGTGGGTGCGGCCGTGGCATTGCTCTCAATCGCCGCATCAGGGAGCGACTCCCATCCGTCTCCCTACACAACCGAGGTTTGCATGTTTATTTCAATTATTTCATATCTTTTGTGGTCCGAGACGGGGATGGTATCAGGAGTCTCCATTAATATATGGGAAACACAAATAAGTATATGCATATGTTTTGCAACGACAGATGTATGTCAGAATTCTAGATCGGGACGTAGTGATGCATGTTGGATTTCGGTTTGAATCTCAATTAATTTGCTTTGATTTATGCATATATCTCAATCCGTAGTTATGTTTTATGTTTATAATGGGTTGTGGACGATAGCTCAAGTTTCAGGTGTTACTAGCTACTAGTGGTTGGGGCCTGCCTTTGCGGGCCTCTTGAGAAAAAGTGGTGCGTGTATTTCTTCCTCTCAAAGAAAAAACCTCAACTTCATCTCAAAACTAAAAAGAAAACTTTCTCACAATGTGTGAACATCACATCCATCTCAAAAAGAAAAAGTAAAAGCCTGCAAAACATTCTTAAAATGAAAAAGAAACAAAAGTCTCACTTCCATCTTTAAAAAATAATCTCGAAAAAAGAACTTTTCTCGAAAGAAAAAAAAGGTCTCAATTTCGCCTTCCAAAAAAAATCAAAAAGTTTTTCAATTTCATCTTTCAAAAGAAATCAAAAAGTTTCTTGGCACGGCCAACTAGCATGCGCCACGTGGCCATGCTGGTTGGCCGCCATTCTCCCCTAGGTTAATGTATTTGATTTTGGTTTCGAGTACGATACTTTTTACTACTTTCTATGTATGGTGGCGGAATCTGATTTCCCCTACTTGGTGATGGTATCTCCAGCCGCGCCCTTAGGAAGGCCTCCCCAGGCGATTTTTTCGCGCCGGCGCCAAAAAAACGGCCCAGTCGCGCCCCAGGAGCCCGATTTTCGCCGGCCTGGGCCGAAAATAGCGCCGGCGGACCCAGGCCGAACCCGGCGCGCTGGGGGGCGCCCGGGGGCGCCGGGGCGAACTGTTTTGGCGCGAAACAGCCGCGGGCCCGCCGCGTCAGCGACACGGCGCCTCGTCTTCCCCCAAAGGCCTCGGTTCCCACGGGGAATCAATGCCAAGGCTGCCGCCGGTCAGCCTTGCCATTGATTCCTCACGGGCGGCGCGTCACGGGACGGCGCGCCGACGCCTCCCCTTCCTCGCACGTGTACACACGGGTGCGGCGCGGCTATATAGCCGGTGGCCTGCACTCGCCTGTGCCCACACCAGCCCCGCCCCTCGCCGCCGCCCAGCTCCTCCCTCTCCCTACCTCTCCCGAGCGCCGCCGCCCAGCCCCTCCCTCTATCTCTCTACCTCTCCCGAGCCCGTCGCCATGGCAGAACGCTTCCCCGGAGACGAGGCAGTGGCCAACGGCTTCGGCCGCCGTTCGCTCCACGAACAGGAGTCCTGGCTCCTGTTCTAGGCGAACATCCCGGCGCCGCCGGACATGCGCGCCGGGCCGACAGGGTGGAGGCTCAGCGCCGGGGGAGTGCCCATTCCCCTGTTGCCCGACGCAGTGGCGAAGCCGAAGTACTTCGCCGAGGAAGTCGAGGTCGTGCGCGCCTCCCTCACCGACGCCCAACTCTCCCTTCCCCAGTACGCCGCCGACAACCACACGGCTTGGGCGGCGTATTTCGAGCGCCGCCAGCAGCAGCGCTTGGCGTCCATCAACGGCGCGCCAGTGGTTGGCGGTCGGCAGAACAGCGAGGGGCGCCACCTGTGGTGGGGCGTCCCCGGCCGCACACTCGAGGGCGTGCTGACGTACCTCGAAGGCGGCAACGACCCGCCGTTGGCGTACCCGGCGAGGGCGGCCGCCCCGGCGCAGCACCGACGCGCCGGGCCATGGGCGCCAAGGAGGTTTGGGTCCTCCTCCTTTTCTTCCTCCTCCCGATCTTCATCGCACTCCTCCGGCACTCCGGCCCTGCTCGGCGTCAAGGCCGAGCCCGCGGCGGAGACGCCGCTCGGCCGGCGCACTCGCAGCGCCGGCATCGTCATCAACGAGGGCGGCCGGCGCGCCTACTCGTCGGCTCCTCCTCCGCGCTTCGTCAAGCCAAAGACGGAGCCGGGGCTCGCGCCTGTGAAGACGGAGCCGGGGCTCGCGCCGGTGAAGAAGGAGCCGGCCGCGCCGGTGACGACGGAGCTCGACGACGACGACGCGGCCCTGGAATGGGCATGCAGGGACTCCATAGCGATGGAGAAGGAGCGCCTGGAGAAGGCGAAGGAGCGCCAGCGCGCCGCCCTGCTTCGCTTCGCGGAGCGTCGACGCGGCCGCGACGAAGGCGGAGTCGTCGTCATCTGCGACAGCGACGACGACGACGACGATGCGCCGCCACCAGTCCGCCATGGCGACGCCGGGCAGGGGTCCAGCAGGGGCGCCCGCGTCAAGGAGGAGAAGGCTGACGACGACGATGGCGGCGACGGCGGCGACTTCAGCCAATTTTTCCTTTAGATTAGTTTATGTATATGTGCTATGTAATGAAAATCCGCGAACTTCGTCGAAATGTGCCGAAATTTATCGTGTTTGGCCGAATTTTATCGTGTTTAAGCTGAACTTCGCCGAACTTCTTTTATTTTAAAACGTGCCCGGGGGCGGCCCTGGGGCCGGCGGCTGGGGACCAACTCGCCCCCAGGCCCAATTTTTGCGCCGGCTCACCCCCAGGCGGCGATTTTAGGCGCCCCCTGAGGGGCCAACGGCTGGAGATGCCCTGAGATGCTAATTTTCGTTTTTCTTTTTCCAAAAAGATCAAATCTATTATAAAAGTTAGTTTTTGATAAAAAAAAGTTTATGAACGGCCGACTGGAACGACCTTTTCATTCACTGAGAGAGAGAAAACAATGTTGCTGGAGAGTATTTTCGTATTGTGTGTCTTTGGTGCTTTTAGGAGAGCTTGTGTGAATTATATGTTAGAGCATCTCTAGCAGACACCGTAAAAGTGGTTAAACTCTTATAATTTTTGGTTTTGAAAGTTTTGATAAAAAAAATGTATAGAATAGGCACAGTAAAATTGTCAAACACGTAAATATTTTCCAGGCCACCAAAAACCCACACCCGAGACCCTTGTATTTAAAGGCTCGGAGGCCAAACTGAGGGTGCCCCGTATACCGGTCAACGCTGGCTGTGGGTAGATTTCTTGCCCCAAATGTCACCGAACCAACACCGGAGTCTAGGATCTGGCGAAATTCGTCGCATCCGGTCCTTCTTCGTCGTGTCCAACCACACACAGGTCCATCTGGTGAGGTCCCAATCTAATTCCTCTACTTTCTCCTCCCGTATTTGTATCGCAGCAACCCTTTCAGCCCTTCTCCATCGTTTCTGCCATGGTCATTCATGTTGGCCGCTTGGACCGGGCTGGCCTCCCGCGGCTCCTTGCGGCCTAGGTCGGGGTAGTGGCGGCGGGGCAAGGCCAGGAGCGGCGGGGAACGACGGACGGGGGGAGGGGGGGGGGTCGGGGGCGGCGGGGGAGGATGACTGGCAGCCGGCTGAGCGATCAGAGGAACAAGAAAACGAGTGTAGAAGACGACCCAAGGAATATCCGTTTGCGGTGGAGAATATTCGGTTTTACGGGTGCCATTTGCATGGTCTATTCTGCGCGAGGCAAAATTAATTCAAAAACCACATTTTGCGCGGCCTGTAAAGGCCTTTTCCGGGCGCGAGTTTACGGTGTCTGTTAAAGATGCTTTTAATCAGTGTACAATTTGTACAATTTTGCTCGTTTGTGTTTTTCCTATTTTCTTGTTTTTTCCTTTTTTAGGAGAGTTTTGTCTCGTTTGTGCGCTCGGCACAAAAGGTTGAAAAATACACCACCCCGCCGCCGCGCTCCGCCGAGGGCACGCTGTCCCCGCCGCAGAGCATCTCAGCGTCCGGTCTGATGGCCGCCGCCGCCACATACAGGTTCTCGGCGCCAACCGCCGGCCGCTCGGGGTCCGGCCCGGAGAGACCTAGTGGTGTAGGCTGCAATTCGACGCTCCGACCCAATGCGGCCGCCGAATCCCCAATCCTTCTCTGTGCCCTAGAGGCTAGAGCTGCCGCCGCACCGTAGCTCGCCGTCGGCGCGGACGCCTCACGGCCCCAAACCCCTCCGCCTGCAACGCGCATCGCCGCCGCCGCCGAGGTGCTCAACATTTCGTTTTTTAGGGTGTTGTTAATCCTGTATTCCCCCTCTCTCGAATTCAGGAGCTGCCATTGGAGTTTTGCTTAGCAAATTATGAGTTCAGTTTATAACGTTGGTACCTGATCATATGCCCCAGTTCACTACTGTGCTTAGCAGCTGGGAGTTATCTGCAAAGTGGAATCCACACTTCTGTTGTGCATTGTGTCCTGAATCCTGACCCCCTGTAATGTTGAGTGGAACTAATGGTTGGGGTCTAATATCGCCTCTCTTTTCGGCTCTGTGTGAGTGTGTTACGCATGTGTTGATGAAGTTACTGTCGATGCAGGTTCCTCAGGATGATGAGGCTATACCGGATGGAGAATTAGGAGAGGTCTCCGTTTCAACTTATGTTAACTCGTTGAAGAATGAGTTCGCGACACTTCGTTCCGCTGAGATTAAGGTGCTTTGAAACCACACATTCTGTACTCCCCTCCGCATTTATTAATCAGATATTCCTGGTGTCATTTGTCTGGTTGTTATAATTTTTTTTCCAGGATATGGTAGAGAATAACAAGATTAAGCTCAGCACCATTATGCAGAGCAATCGTGGTTCTTCAACAATCTGGCAAACGAGTGCATTGGATGGTACAGGTTTAGCCACGAATCTGCTGACACCTAGGCAAGACGATGTGTCGTGCTCAACGCTTGGTCTTGAACTGTGCCTTGCTGAGAAAGATGGTGGCAGTTCTCAAGAAGATAGTCCGTATGGCACATTGACTGCTACTTTGGGTGGAATTCTCACTGCAAAGAATGCTAATAAGCCAATTGAACTACCAACAGTGTCAGGCCTTCCACCTTATACAACATGGGTGTTTTTGGACAGGTCTGTTTCGTATCACAAGCACTTCCCAACCTCCCCAAAACTGATGCAGATGTATTAAATATTGAATCTCTGTGTGTTGCTACTGCACGGTTGAGGTAGAGAGCAGCAGCAACAGCTTATGATTAGATTGAGGGCATGCTTTGAATGGAAGTGTTTGCTGATAGGGATTTTAATAGTATATTTTGTACATAAGAGTTTTACTTTTCTCCTTTTGCAAGAGTAAGGTCTCGTACTGTTTCTGAGAAAAAAGATTTCTGGGGGTTTCATGCAGGAACCAGAGGATGACCGAAGACCAATCTGCATTTCATCGACAAAATATTTACTATAATGCAGATTGTGGTAAAGCTTTAATGTTCAGTGATAGTGAAGATGAAGTTGTTGAGGATGAAGAGGAGAAAAGGGAATTCAAAAGCTCTGAAGATTGTTTTATTCGGTAAACAAACTTGGGGTTTCCATTGTTTTCTTTTGCATCACTTTACCTTACCTAGGTTTAACTTCTGCACTTATTTGTGACTGACATCTGCTATGGTTTAAGAATCACAGTTTTTTGAATGATCGCTATTGCACTTACTTTTCTTTAAAGCAATAAGTTTGTCGTATTTTCCTTTATTGATTGCACACACTTTACTTTAAATTTAAAGATTGTCACAACTTTATTTCACAAGACATAATATATCAAGATTTATACAGTAGTATGAAAGTAGTGCAAATACAAAATATCACTTATGTAATTATTGTGGCATGCATAGGTCCACTTCATTTTCATGTAGTAGAGAACTTCAATAGCAATAAGTTACACATGTGTGGCTTTTTTACTTTTCTACCTAGGGTCTCTTCTGTTGCTGCTGCTGTCTAATTATTTTTCATTGTGGGAACATAATCAAACTAGCCTAGCTTGGACCCCCAGAAAAGTAAGGTTATTGAGTTTTATCCAAACTGGGTGCAGGATTTGCTTTTACCATATTGTTCAGGAACAAAATTATCGAGTTTACACTGTCTACCTCTAATCTGAGTAGTCTGTTGATGAGTTTACATCTTTCTTAAACTTGATAGATCAACAATATATTTTGGCTTCTGCTATAAGATGTCTTTCTCTCGCTGGGCATTTTGATGTTCTGGTGTAATAATTTATGTTCCTCCTCTACTTTCATGTTAGGATGACCATTGACGGATGTGGCATGTCTGATGAAGTGCTGGAGACCCTAGCTCAATGTTTTGAGAAGACTGCTGGTGATATAAAGGTTAGCTTTCTCTTCATAGTCAGTTAATCTCAATAGCATTCTGGCCATTTGGGCTTTTCCTTTTCCAATTTACATTTTCACCATTGACAATAACACACATAGCCCTATTTTTACAGGCCAGATATGAGATCTTACAAGGAGAGAATACTGAAGGTTCTTCCAAAGAAGTGCCCAAACTTAATGCCAAACTGAAAGATATCTACCACGATAAAGATTTGGCTGCAGCATTGGATTCCTTCGATAATCTCTTTTGTCGGCGATGCCTAGTATGCTCATCTATCAATCATCATGTGATATATGTAATGCCTCTTGTTGCTGATGAATATTCTTCTCATCGTGACATTGGCAGGTTTTTTATTGCAAACTACATGGGTGTTCTCAAGATTTAATATTTCCTGTAAGTTTTGTTCCAGAATTATTTCCAAAATTACGTGTTTTTTCTTATTTGTGCCTTCTTCATACAGGCAGAAAAGCAATCACCTTGGGACAGCATGGATGATGGACCATGTGGTAGTCATTGTTATAAACTGGTTCGTATTTTATGGTGTATATGACTTCTGAAAAGCTGCTTGTCTTCTCTGACAATTTTGATTATGAAAAATAAGCACCGACTTGCATTGATACTGTTCTCAAACCATATATTGACAGGCCACCAAACACAAAGATTCAGTTGCATACTCACAACATAATTCTCCAAGCACAAGTTCTTGGAAGAAGGATGCACATCAAATGGAGAATAACTCAGCTTTAGTGGAAGATCGTAATTATTTGATGGTGGAAACAAATAATGAGCATTCAGCAACAGATGGTCATGATAGTTCGAGGAAGGAAGAATTAGTCGATAAGAATATATGCAGGCAAGAAGACAATCTTGTATCCTGGATGGTGATTGAGCAAGAGCTTCTAGTTAAAGGTGTGGAGATTTTTGGAAGGAACAGGTTGGACCTTTCTCCTCATGACTGAATTTATACCTTGAACTTAATGTTAGTGTGTTACTACTCCCTCTGTAAAGAAATATAAGAGTGTTTAGGTCACTACTTCAGTGATCTAAACGCTCTTATATTTCTTTACGGAGGGAGTATTATACAACCAGTCAGGTCAAAGTTCCTATGTAGCTTTGAATAACCTGTCAACATAATTCTGAACTAAGTAAGGTTATGTGTGAAGGGTTATGCTCCGCCATTTGGAAGATTTTGATCATGGATCCTTAATGAGTAATGTTTATCCATAATTCTTCATGCCTTCTACTTACCTCATCATCATCCTAGACGTGTGAAGCTGTAGTGGGGATTGGAAAAACGTTGGAGAATGGAATGTTTAAAAATTCTTGTTATTGGAAGTTGCATGGACTATGACCATCGGCTTAGAAACATAACTACAAAAATATTTCCACTAATGATTTAATTTTAAAATTTTAGCTCCACAGTCCCACTACCACTTATATTTTTTAGGGCACTGATTTTTTTTGATAGGGCGCAAAACTACTCATTTTCCATGAAGATTTGCAAGCACATGTCACTTGCATCTGTCTTCTTTTCTTGGATTGTTGACAGTCGGAAGTTATTCTTGGGATTTTACTAACTCCGGGGGCCGAATCATCATTCTCCATTATCATTATTGTAGTCATAGGGTTACCCTGCTTTCTGGAATTAATAGTCATAAGACTGAACCTGTGGGTTTCTTTTCATGCAGTTGTTTAATTGCTCGGAACCTTCTTGATGGAGAGAAATCATGCAGTGATGTTTTTCAGTATATGAATTATATTGAGAACAGCAGCACATCTGAGGTTTTTAGCGGTGTTCTTTCTCTTGTTAAAGGATTCATAAAAGTAGGTTTCAGTTTACTCTCTATATTTTCACCCGGGTGGTATCTTATGTTAGTGCTGCCAATGTTGACATCACAGGGGCATGAGTTGGGCCTGGGTTCACGGCGTCCTAGAAAGCAAGGAAAGGTGAAGCATATCTCAAGATCTGCAGTCTACCCTCTCATAACGAAAAGGATTGCAGCAAGGAAGGGTGAGCTTCGTCAGCATTACAATCCATGTGGTTGTCAATCTGCATGTGGGAAACAGTGTCCATGTCGGGAAAATTATACAAGCTGTGAGAAATTCTGTGGGTGAGTTAATTGTGTTCCTTTACAAAATTTTGCATCATTATGCTTAAGTTTCTATGCATTTGAAGTATATAGATATATTTTTCTTCTATGTATCGCTGATCTCTCCCATGGTCTAATCTACTTTGGCTGGTACCAGAAATATTGTTTGCCGTCTGCTGCAGTGTGGCTTGGTTTGGTACTCATCCTTTGTTTAGGCTAGCTAATTGCCCGGGCATTCAGTGGCGGAGCTACGGCAAGGCCAAACAAGGCCATGGCCCGCCCAACCAAACAAGAATTCAGTGTAGAGTGATGCTAATTTTCGTTCCTGGGTGCAAATTTTTAGGTGTATATCTTAATCTAGCCATTTTTGGCCCGCCCAGTTATGTGTGTGTAGCTCCGCCACTGCGGGCATTGCAACGGGGGGATACATATTCTAGTTATCCTCCCGTCCGATGCTCAATGAACTTTCATAATTAACATGATCCTCATGTCTAAAGAATGATACTCTCCATAAGTAATGTGATCCCCCCAACCAAAGAATGGTACTCTATAATTAACGTGATCTTCCCGTCCAGCGCTCGATGATACTTTCCATAATTAACCTAATCCTCCCGTTCAAAGAATGATACTCTCCATAATTAATGTGATCCTCTCGTCCAAAGAATGATACTCTCCATAATTAACGTGAAACCAACAAACTTATGAAACCAAACCAGACCACGACGTACCATCACGACCGCAGACTCCACTTTAATAGTAGAGATTATGCTTGCTTAGTCCTATTGTAGGTGAACTGAGGCTGCCTGTCCTCCTTGATATCAATACCATTGCTGATGTATCTTATATTTATAGATGTAGTTTGCTTTAACTTCCTGTTATATTGTTTAATATACCGAATGAATACTGTGTAGTTGAGTTACTGTCTCATGACTCGTTACCATCCTTGAACTCTTTATAGAGAATATCTAAGAATTCAAAAAAGATTTTACGATGCTGCATAATAGATGGATCAACTCTCAGAAGAGAATGAAATCAAATACTCCCTCCTATTCGTATTAATTGTCGCTGAAACGGATGTATCTAGACGTATTTCAGTGCTAGATACATACGTTTGAGCAACAACTAATATGGATCGGAGGGAGCACTACTCTTAGGTCCTCGATAATTTGTTATTATTACTTCATTTGAGAAATTCCATTTTTTATTGTAATGAGCTGTAAAGACGGATGAACACACATACGGTAGCATGCAAACAATTTGATATCCTCATCCTTATGTCATCATTTAGAGATTGTTATCTGTTGTGTGGAATTTTATGCTCCTTGCATTCCAGGTGTCCGAAAGCATGCAAGAATCGTTTTCGAGGTTGTAAGTGTGCAAAGGCTCAGTGTCGCAACCGCCAGTGCCCATGCTTTGCTGCTGACAGGGAATGTGATCCTGATGTGTGCAGAAACTGTGGGGTAGGGTATGTATCTGCAACTGGGGAACCTTTGAAAGATCGTGTAGTTAATTTTTAATGATCTGTTTAGACAGACTTGTGATTTTTGTTCTTTGCACTCTATGATCCAACCTGCACCAAAGTAGTTCAAAATTACCATTCTAATTTTTTTATCTCAAGATACTCATTTCTGCAACTAAAGCTTAAACAATGGGACTGAATTTAAGTTAATAAAATAAATTTGTAGCCATCAGCCATAGCCGACAATCATCATGCCTATTAATTTGATATGATGTTGCCCATTTGCTAGCATAGTTAATTGAATGCTCATGTGTACCAGTGCATTGTTTAAAGGGGGTGAAAACATATCTGTTTCCCATTTGTTTATGCACTTTGTTTAACTCTGCTAAAATATGACGTAATGATATACTGTGTAAATAAATTAGAACAATATCTTATTTGCGATGGGTTTTTACCTGAACTCCGAAAGTTACTTTCTGAAATCATGTCAATGATGGGAAATCTTCTGACTTTGTAGTTTACTTCAATTGTTAATTTGTTATGCATGTATATGGAGTTAAGCAGCAAATCTTGGACAGCAACTTCACTTGAGTAACTTATTTTTGAAAGCAATCTCAGATGTATGAAGGGCCAGTTCTTTTGGCGGCTTAAAAAATAAGGCGCCTCCTCCCCAGCTTTCCCCATAAGCCGCCTCTCTCATTCATTGGGGCTTCTGAACTAGTTATGGGATAATTAATTTAGAAGCCTCAACAAATTTAGGGCGCGGCTTATTTTTTAAGCTGGGGAGAGGCAGCTTATTTTTTAAGCTACCCAAAAGAACTGGCCGTCAGAGTTATCCAGTCCTGCTTAACAGGGTGTTCCATTAGTGCCTTGTGGAAGTGGTTTGCTTCATAAGTTTTTTAGAACAACATTGAACTGTTCCTTTTCTAACCTACAGGTGTGGTGATGGTTCATTGGGAGTCCCCAACCAAAGAGGTGATAATTATGGATGCCAGAACATGAAACTGCTTCTTAGACAACAACAAAAGGTAAACAACAATGCACTTATGCTTATCAGATGCTGTGGACATCTTGTTTATAATTTCTTTGAGTCGATACTTGATTGATGATTTCTCATCCCATCCCTTACTAAACTGAAGATAAAGATAAGGACAGAAGATACTTTGTGTGCATAACTGCAGGCTCAAATGTCCAATCCATTACACAGTTGTACTTATAGATAGTTTCACCAGACCATGGTCTGAATTGCTATATGCTATTTAAACATGATTTAAGTGTTAGATCTCTTTTGAGCTACCTCTCGTTAGTGTTGAAGCCGGTATCCCATATAGGCCCTTTAGGAACTAATTCCTTATGAGCGATGGTTTTTCTTGGTTATGGGTTTTCTGCTACGTTGCATGGATTCTTAGCTACGTATCGGATTCACGATACGGGGATACGCCCGATAAGGCAATTTTCTAAAAACTAGGATATGGGGATACATTTGTATAT
The DNA here is from genome assembly GCF_003073215.2 of Triticum urartu. Classification (NCBI taxonomy): domain Eukaryota; kingdom Viridiplantae; phylum Streptophyta; class Magnoliopsida; order Poales; family Poaceae; genus Triticum; species Triticum urartu. The sequence continues at coordinate 79,003,118 of NC_053028.1, read as the reverse complement.
ACATATTAATTATTAAAAATATGAAAAAAATAATGAGATTTTGGTAGGAAGCGTACTGTTTTATTGACACAATTGCTTAACAAAATTCTGAATATCTTCGGTTAATCCATTCTTCCTTCGATGGACGATGTTGATGGTTCGACATAATTGCTTAACAAATATGGTAATCACATTCGCAATTCTCACATCTCATTCACACGCACATAGTCGCATAGATAGATAATAGCATAATTTAGGTTCAAGTTTTCATACTACAAACCAGTCCACAAATGAAAACAAGAGTTCACAACCAATTCACAAATAAAACAGGAGTTCACATCACAGAAGTTTAGAAAGAAAATAGGAGTTTTTCACGCCGAACGAAGGGGTTGTTGTATCCAAAACGTATCCCAGAGGTATCCTAGATGTATCAAATATTTTTTTAAATCGATAAATCACAGGATACGTACGGGATACGTATCGGGCTGTATCGGGGCAGTATCCGGCTTGATACGCGCACTTTCTGAAGTATCCATGCAACGTTCTGAAGTATCCGTGCAACGCAAGTTTTCCGAGCCAGCTATGAGCCAATTTGGATACTAAAACAAACTGATACCGTGAACTTGATTCAAGCCAGACACTTTTTTCAGCAAAAACTTTTCTTACCATCAATTGAAGTTTAATTAGTAGCCTTTGAGAACAGCATTTTTTCTTCTGAAATAAAGGAAAAAGAAAATTGGATAATGCCACCTTTGTTTTAAAAAAAGGCATTAACAGATATTGGAGGCAAACTGCATTTTTATGTTCACGATTGACTTAATGTTGTGACACAACACATCGGATACCCGGTAAAACACATGCCTCCCTATGAAATATTCACTTTTCTTAGGGAAATAAAATACTCACTTTCTTTTAGAATGTCCTGCCCCTCTTTCGAACAAAAAAAACCATATTTTTAGGCCTGTTGATGGTATTGAATTAGTGTGACTTTTGTTTCAGGTTGTACTTGGGAGATCTGATGTTTCTGGATGGGGAGCATTCGTTAAGGTAAAACTGCTCCTTTCATCCTCTTCACCATTCTTTTCCAGTACCCCAGAATAATGTTGGCAAGCATGAATATCTTTTCCACAATCTTCAGAATACTGTTGGCAAGGATGACTGTCTTGGGGAGTACACTGGGGAGCTTATTTCTCATAGGGAAGCAGCCAAGCGTGGACAGAGATATGACCGTGATAATTCATCATTCCTTTTCAACTTAAATACTGAGGTACGTGTGCAGAAATATACCAGTTACAGTATGCAAACATTCACGGTTACATGTGGGACTGATCACTAGATTTAGCTATAGTGCTTTTACATGAGCTGAGTTATTCTCCTTCTCAGCTCGGTTTATTCAAAAACCTGTATTCTATATCTGATCCAGACGCTAGCTGTTGCTTATGCATACTCTTTGGACGCAGTTTGTTCTCGATGCCTTCAGGATGGGCAACAAGCTGAAGTTTGCCAACCATTCCCCTGATCCGAATTGCTATGCCAAGGTTATGTTTGTAGCAGGCGACCATAGGGTGGGCATATTCGCCAATGAGCGGATTAATGCAGGCACGGAGATTTTTTATGATTACCATTACGCGCCTGACGAAGCACCAGCGTGGGCTCTGAAGGCTGATGATGCCACTGGAGCGAAAGACCCCGGTCAATCTTCCAGTGGAAGCGCAAAGAAGGCTGATGCTCCTGGAGCAAAAGACCCCGGGCAATCTTCCAGCGGACGAGCAAAGAGGCCTCGGAAGTCTTCCAGAGGGCGACCGAGGAAGCATGCCCGGTGAAGAAACACCATTGGTTGATTCTTTTTGTCACGGGGCTGAAATTCAGAAGCTACCTCAGCACCTTTATTTTGAACTTTGACATTCGTTGGCACCTTTATCAGCACTCCTTGTGGATGGAGCATGAACCATTTAATAAGTGTCGGGTTTTATTCAGCCCTAGGGCTTGTAATAAGGTGCCCACGCCGTAGCGGCGATTGGGGTCAGTGGTGTTGCGGGCATCCGGTCTATTTGGCTGGAAACTGCACCGGACGCTGTATCAGTTTCGGTGGCCGGCGATCATGCTGCGCCGTTGGTTTAATTGAATAACTATGTTCAATGTATGTTGTGATCTGTGCCCTGCACAGCGAGTTTTTTTTTGCCTTTGTTGGTGCGTTTGCACTTCCCAGACCGCACATGCTGATCCAGGCGAGATGATGGTCGTTGCGAGGGATTTGTCGTTCGAGCAACACGCCCTGTCATCATGGCTTGCTGTTGCTGGTTTGGCAATCAAGATGCAAGGGCCGTCCATCAGATATACTCGTATGCTGAGTTGCCATCTCACTTGTGGTAAATTTGATGGAGGGTCAAAGTCAGCCTGGAGAGAGTTGGTGTGGTCTGATGAAAAAGTTCAGGCAGGTTTTCGCCTCTCGTAGACTGCTCCAATTAATCTGTTACAGTAACAGATTAATTGGAGCACTCCGTAGTAAATTCTGCTAGCTCTTAATCGAAGAGTTTGTAGTTTGGATGCCGAAGTATTTCTAGATTTCTTCTGTTGTATGGTCAAAGTTTATATGCTTCGATTCTTATATCATTTTTGCGGGGAAGTTTATATGCTGTAATTCTTAAATCATGTGATCAGTTTGAGATAGCTTCAATCTACGAACAGATTATATCATCAACGAAGTGATGGACAACATACATGACACACGGTTAGTCTTGGATCAAATAATAAGTTGCGTGATAATTTTTCACAATGCTGCATGTAGTAATCAGATGATATATAGTTCTAGCGGATCAATTTGTCCAAGCATCGATAACATTCCTCTTAAGAATTTCTTTAGCTATGTAGCACACACAGCTCCATTTCCATACTATTGGAGAGGAGAGGAAAATCATATGTGCATATTGTACCTTCCTAATTTCTATATATATGTACGTATAGACTATATAATATATGTAGATGCACCACATATATATATATGTCCACGCCCACACGTATTTTTACACGAAAAATAAAAGAAGGATTTGGACGTCCTGATCATACAGACATTTCTGCATGATTCGTTAGGCTCATATAGATATAGTAGCAAACGAGGAATTAATTACTAACCCATCAATCAGTACAGATATAGCTTAACCCAGATCGCTGGTACACCAGGTGAATGAATCATCAGTCATCAGAGCCTCAGCTCCAAGTCCAGCTCCTCGCTGCTCCCGGGACCTTTCTTCTGCGCGCCGCCGCCGTCGGCCGGCGGTGCGGCGGCTTGGCGGCGGCGCTCGTCGCGGTGGACGTTCATGTGGCCCCCGAGCGCCTGCGCGTTGGTGAAGCCTCTGTTGCAGAAGCTGCACTCGTGGTACTCCCTCGCCCGCCTCGCCGCGGCGTCCTCCGGCGAGCCCACCTTGCTGCCACCTCCCTCCATCGGACCAGCGGACCTAGCTAGGCGAGAGCTGACTCTGTGTGTGTGTGTGTGTGTGTGTGTGTGTGTGTGTGTGTGTGTGTGTGTGTGTGTGAGTAGCCTCTAGTAAGTGTCGTGGAGCTCGTTGTGGTTCGATGGATCCTAGGAACTCCGATTCTTGTGATTGGATCTTGGGAACGCAACAATGGCAGCGGTATATTTATAAGTGGTTGCTGGCTTCGGGGACGCGGAGACCCCGGCCGGCCATTGCCGGCCTAGTTGGCAGATATAGCGTGGCGGTGCGGGTGGGTGTACTATGCCGACGCTGATGGGCCGTGAGAGGCTGGTTTATACATATGTAGCCATGTAGCTCTACCGCCCACCTGATTTTGATCATAGCGTACACTGCATCTCTTCCAATCCTTTCGAAACCCAGGCACGCATGGAAGCATTATTATTATTATTATTATTACTACTAGCACAGATGCCCGTGCGTTGCAACGGGAGAAACTTTTGGTATGGATTCAAATTTAGCGAGAATTGTTCGATCTTGTTCATTTCACCAACTTGCTCGATGCGCACCTTCTTCTAGTCAACATTGACAAAGCGCCCGTTCTTCTGCCCAACTGTGACAAATTCTATATCTATATCGATAGAGGAAGGTAAAAAATTGAAAAAAAAATCTAGTGCACCCCATATCTTAAAAAGTCAAAAATATGGTTACTCACCCCGCCAAAAAAGGTTACTTTCCTCTCTAATTATTGTTGTTATGATAGTGTAAACATAATGTAATTGTCATCGTGTCTGCCGGAGTTTCACTAAAAGGGAATAAAAGGAAAATGAGCTAAAATCAGGAACCGAGTAAGAAAATTATGAAACTTAGAAACTTTTGTTCAAAATTGTACAATTAAAAGCTTGATTTTATCTGAAAATCAAATTAATAACATAAAGTTTAAATATAAAATAATTTAATTTAATGTTGGATTTCCTACTAATTAATTTCGTGATATGCATATATATGCCCGCTTTTTAAATAGAAAGGCAATCAGCGACAATAACTATCCCCGCATGCATCTTACTTTTTTTAGATCTGCATCTCCGCCTTTAAGTAGGAAAGCAATCAAGCTGCACTTAAATCATTGCCTTCCCGTGGAGTCAACTTCTTCATTTGCCTTTTTTCCTTGGCATTATTCCTTCCTTAGATTCTTGTCTTTCTAATTGCAGATAGTCATTTATTTCTTAGATTCTTGGGGCAGCTCTGCTTATTTTTCAGGCAATTCATAATCTAACACATGCATGGCTTTAGCCCAGTTGGTTGTGCACATTGAGCTGAAACGGCAGGTCATTAGTTCGATCACCATGAAAATCAATTAATTTTTGCTGCTGCTCCACTACAATCTCGGCCCATATGCAAGGGCAACGGCGCTGCTCATAATCTCGGCCCATGTGGGGCAAAGCCCATGACGGACAGAAAATTGTAATTTGTCGAATTTATACTGATGGCAACATTAGTACCACCTTGTGTATATATATTTTAAATTTAAACTGAAAGCGTAAATTCACGGGAGAAAGCGTATTGTGACGGTGAACCCAAGAGTCAGTCCGTGCTTTATTATTATTATTATTATATATATATATATATATTATATTATTATTATATTATTATTACTAGCAAAAATGCCCGTGCGTTGCAACGGGAGAGAAAAAATTGCACACTCCTGTTTTAAGACCCCATAGGTCAAATCCTTTTCTCAACATGACGCCCATCCGTGACAATGGACGTCCTCCTTCCCACTGTCACCGACAATGGTAATTTGTCGAATTTATAAATTGACGGACAGAAAATTGTAATTTGTCGAATTTATACTGATGGCAACATTAGTACCACCTTGTGTATTTATATTTTAAATTTAAACTGAAAGCGTAAATTCACGGGAGAAAGCGTATTGTAACGGTGAACCCACGGAGTCAGTCCGTGCTTTATTATTATTATAATATATATATATATTATATTATTATTATTATATTATTATTACTAGCAAAACTGCCCGTGCGTTGCAACGGGAGAGAAAAAATTGCACACTCCTGTTTTAAGACCCCATAGGTCAAATCCTTTTCTCAACATGACGCCCATCCGTGACAATGGACGTCCTCCTTCCCACTGTCACCGACAATGGTAATTTGTCGAATTTATAAATTGACGGACAGAAAATTGTAATTTGTCGAATTTATACTGATGGCAACATTAGTACCACCTTGTGTATTTATATTTTAAATTTAAACTGAAAGCGTAAATTCACGGGAGAAAGCGTATTGTAACGGTGAACCCACGGAGTCAGTCCGTGCTTTATTATTATTATAATATATATATATATTATATTATTATTATTATATTATTATTACTAGCAAAACTGCCCGTGCGTTGCAACGGGAGAGAAAAAATTGCACACTCCTGTTTTAAGACCCCATAGGTCAAATCCTTTTCTCAACATGACGCCCATCCGTGACAATGGACGTCCTCCTTCCCACTGTCACCGACAATGGTTGCAGTGCCCGAGACTACACCCATGCTTTGGTACAGAGCAAAGCAAATACTGCTAATCGTATGTTTATTAACATAACTTCCTATCATTAATAATAAGCACAAAGATTATTAATAGTACATATCATCAAATTTATGACCTTTTAATGTAACTAACAAATTAGGCTGGCTAACAAAATCACTTTAAGATTATTAAGAAAATTAATAAATTTCCTCAGTAATAAAGAATCAAATCATTACATGAGCATTTGGATTTGTCTATTATATAGTTGAATTACTGTTACTAATTTTAATTTATTGGACATTTTTCCATATTTATTAATCAAAGTGCATGTGTTAATTCTTTACTTTAACTGGCAATGCATTATCTTTTAATCTTTGCGAGTGACCAATTTTTTGGCACCGGTGTAGCCATAAGCTCCACTTATTATATTTGTGCTTATAAAAAATAACATGGTATTTTACCTCATAAATATATATTGTTGTAAACTGAAACAAAGTCCACACCATGGAGTTTGGAGACATGTACTAACTTTTCTTCTGAAGCTAGTTGTGATGTCGTACCTTCAAAATTCGGGGCCTTGTGCAAAATCAAAATTAGGCCCTATATTTAAAAAATATAAATTAAAATATCTGTATAAATTATTGCGGTGCTACATATTTTTTCAGGGAGTTCACATTTTATCTTAAAATTTGAATCTACCCAAATTAATGATGTATCAGAAAGAACAGAAATTATGAAAGTAGAAACTTTAGAGGGGTGAAAGTTTGGAGATCATGAATGGCAGGCATTACATGGGATGGGGTCGCTCTACTAAGAACCATGCAGTGAATGAGAAACAAAAATACAGGGAGATAGAGAGAGAGAGACGTGAGGTTGGCCTGTATTTTAGGGCGAGTCCTTTTCATTTATTTCGCTCTTAAAAGCCCATTAGCACCTAATCACTTGACCAGTAGTTGTTTTTCTTTGAGCAATATGTCTTGACCTAGTAATATTAATCTCTGATTTTGGCATCCCTGGAATTTGGAGGCCCTGTTTAACCGCTCCGATTGCACATGTCAAGATAGGGCCTGCTAGTTGTAGTCATGCTTAAACATAGCGCATACGAAAGATATCATACCTGATAAATTAATCATCATACGGTTTGTGGATCTAGGAAAAATATAGTTCGTACTTGCGGCAATATTCAGTTTTATTTTCCTTACTTTTATAGTACTGCAACCTACAATCGATGAAGACCATGAAGCCAACACAAGCCATCGTTTTGTCGTTTTATTGTGTAGGCCATTGTGAGCCGTATGCATGCATTCTCAGCAGCTAGCCTACGTGTAAGGAATACAATCCATCAGCAACCATCTTCTATATGCAAATGCAAATTTGGTCTTTGTCCGTCTCGCGTGCATGCAGTCTCAGCAGTTAGCTTGCCAAGGCTCATTTCACGTTTACAAAGGCTATAAAATAAATAATTAACACATGATATAACTTCAGATGCAATGCACCAAGTGTCTATATTATCTTGTACGTATATTTGCATATTAATTCCCCACAAAAAAGTGCATTAATTCCACAAAAATATGTTTCATGTCTACTGTTTTATAGTATTATGTTTTAGAAGTGCCTGCCGCTCGTTTCCTTAGGAATGCCAACTTTTTTTATTTCTATTGGTGTGTGCGATCTATTATTAAGAGCACGGCCGGATGGGTGCAAAAGGTTGGCCCTGGTGGATGCCTTTGATTTCTTTCTTGCATGTTTCTTTGGATCCGTTTATAGCCGACCACATATATAGAATGCGAATTGGCCTCTATTTTCTTTCCCGTTTATAATATAGCCCATCACATATATAGAATGCCAATTAGTCTCTCTTTCCTTCCTTATTCCCTGAGCTACTTTTTCCTTCCTTATTTTGATCACGTTGGAAATCCTCTTTTAAATGGGCGTGCAGTAATAATTAGCCTCTCTTTCCTTTGTAATATCTTTCTCATGATTCACTGCTTCCTAATACCCAAAAAAACTCAAAGACGTATTTAAATTGGGTGAGTTGGATGTAAAGCAGCGAGGCGGTACTATTTAGTAGGAAAGTAAACTTTGGATTGAACACGCAAGGTGTGCTGGATGGGTTGGTCGCAACGAACTGCAGATCCTGAGTTCGAACTCTGGTAACCTGAATGTTTTTTACCTCGTTTCCTTTGTATTACAACCGGGCCTGCTGGATTCAAAGGATGTGAGGCTTGCATGGGCCTATTTTGGAGTGCGGATGGTCTGCTCGATATGGCCCAGCCGGGATGGGTGAGCGTAATGATGCCACTTTATGTACGAATATTTTAATAGGTTAGAAGAAGTTAGTAGCAAAAAATTAGTACCACCTTGATTAGAAACTTAGAATTCAAACTGAAAGCGTAAATTCACAGGAAGAAAGCGTACTGTGACGGTGAACCCACGGAGTCAATCCATGCTTTATTATTAGGGATAGATTATTATTATTATCATTTGTGTTGTGATTCATGAATGAATAGGAATCAACTTATTTTTGCAAGGAAAATAATTACTAACTAACTACATAATTAAATGAACACGCACCATGAACTTATTATTGGATAAGTTCGTAATTTTCCAATTGATTTAATCCATAAATAAATCATGATGATGACAATAACGATATTAATCTTGAAGATGGCGGGTGGTGACGAAGTGCCTTCCCACCAGGACTAATAAACATTCATGTGATCTTGAAGTGTCCTTTTTTGCGAGAAAATTTTCAATCTATTCATTCTCAATTGTGATAGTACAAAGAACACCAGAGATAATAAAATTTACAACCAGGTCCATAGTACAGTAGTGATCAAATGTTATTACTGCAAAAATAAATACATAAATTTCATAGATAGTTCTCATAAAATAACATACAACTATCTAGAGCATCTAAAACATACATTGAAGCTAACACACAACTATGTAAAATAAATACATAAATTTCATAGATAGTTCTCATAAAATAACATACAACTATCTAGAGCATCTAAAACATACATTGAAGCTAACACACAACTATGTAAAATAAATACATAAATTTCATAGATAGTTCTCATAAAATAACATACAACTATCTAGAGCATCTAAAACATACATTGAAGCTAACACACAACTATGTAAAATAAATACATAAATTTCATAGATAGTTCTCATAAAATAACATACAACTATCTAGAGCATCTAAAACATACATTGAAGCTAACACACAACTATGTAAAACATTTAAATGCAACAACAAATGCGATCAAAATCGCAACTAAGGTAACAATTGATCCAACGACATAATGATACCAAGCCTCTTTATCAATGACATATTTTCTAATCTTTCTAATCTTCAAGCGCATTGCATCCATCTGGATCTTGTGTAGACTGACAACATCGGCAACATGCAACTCCAATTTCATCTTCTCTTCTTCAATTCTTTTCAATTTTTCTTTCAAATAATTGTTTACTTTTTAACTAAATTTAACCTCTCGACAAGAGCGTCGGTTGAAATTTTCGGTTCACATACCTCCTAGATAAAAACATCTATGTCAAGTTGGTCGGCATAATTGTCATAAACACTAAATGAAATAAATAGTTATAAAAGATAATATACCACATCCGAATCATAGACCGGACGAGAGCCGACGGGGGCTGATATCAAAATCATGGCACTATATAATAACAAACAATAATACAAGTAAGAAAATTATACAAATAACTATATAAATCATACAAGTAAGGTTTTTTTAAAGATAAGAACAAGAGGCTCACCACGGTGATGCTGATGGACATATGCCGTAGAGGCAATAATAAAGTTGTTATTATTATATTTCCTTATTCATGATAAGGATTATTATTCATGCTAGAATTGTATTGACCAGAAACTTAAATACATATGTGAATACATAAACAAATACCGTATCCCTAGTGAGCCTCTACTAGACTAGCTCATTGATCAAAAATGGTTAAGGTTTCCTAACCATAGACATGAGTTGACATTTGATAACGGGATCACATCACTAGGAGAATGATGTGATGGACAAGACCCATCCGTTAGCTTAGCAGAAGACCGTTCAGTTTATTGCTACTGCTTTCTTAATGTCAAATACATATTCCTTCGACCATGAGGTCGTGAAACTCCCGGATACCAGAGGAATACCTTGTGTGCTATTGCTACCTCTTGAGCTTGCGTTGGGTTTTTCCCTTGAAGAGGAAATGGTGATGCAGCAAAGTAGAGTAAGTATTTCCCTCTGTTTTGAGAACCAATGTATCAATCCAGTAGGAGACAATGCACAAGCCACCGAATACCTGCACAAACAAACACCAACTTGCACCCAACATGATAAAGGGGTTGTCAATCCCTTCACGGTTATTTGCAAAGTGAGATCTGATATAGATGGATAAACGGTAAAGTAATATTTTTGGTTTATGGAAGGAGAGTAAAAGATTGCAAAGAAAGTAAATAGGAAACTAAAATTGTAGATCTAAAACTTATATGATGGAAAGTAGACCCGGGGGCCATACGTTTCACTAGAGGCTTCTCTTAAGATAGAAAATATTATGGTGGGTGAACAAATTACTGCTGAGGAATTGATAGAAAAGCGCAAAGTTATGACGATATCTAAGGCAATGATCATGAATATAGGACGTCTGTATCAAGTAGACCGACTCCCGCCTGCATCTAGAGTATTAAGTTCATAAGAATAGAGTAACGCATTAAGTAAGATGACATGATGTAACGGGATAAACTCAAGCAATATGATGAAAACCCCATCTTTTTATCCTCGATGGCAACAATAAAATACGTGTCGGTTCCCTTCTGTCACTAGGATCGAGCACCGCAAGATTGAACCCAAAGCTAAGCACTTCTCCCATTGCAAGAAAAACCAATCTAGTTGGCCAAACCAAATCGATAGTTCGACAAGACTTGCAAAGATATCAAATCATGCATATAAGAATTCAGAGGAGATTCAAATAATATTCATAGATAAGCTGATCATAAATACACAGTTCATCGGATATCGGCAAACACACCGCAAAAGAGTATTACATCGAATAGATCTCCAAGAACATAGAGGAGAACTTTGTATTGAGAATCAAAGAGAGAGAAGAAGCCATCTAGCTACTAGCTATGGACCCGTAGGTCTGTGCTAAACTACTCATGCTTCATCGAAGAGGCAATGGTGTTGATGTAGAAGCCCTCCGTGATCGAATCCCCCTCTGGCAGGACGCCGGAAAAAGCCCCTAGATGGGATCTCACGGGTACAGAAGGTTGCGGCGGTGGAAAAGTGGTTTCGTGGCTCCCCTGGAAGTTTTTGGGATATTTGAGAATATATAGGTGGAAGAAATAGGTCGGTGGAGTCACGAGGGACCCACAAGGGTGGGGGCGCACCCTACCCCCTGGGCGCACCTCCCGACCTTGTGGCCGCCTCGTGGCTTTCCTGACATGCACTCCAAGCCCTCTGGATGTCTTTTGGTCCAAGAAAAATCATCACAAAAGTTTCATTCTGTTTGGACTCCGTTTGGTATTCCTTTTCTGCGAAACTCTAAAACAAGAAAAAAATAGGAACTAGCACTAGGCTCTAGGTTAATAGGTTAGTCCCAAAAATCATATAAAATAGCATATTAATGCATATAAAACATCCAAAACAGATAATATAATAGCATGGAACAATAAAAAATTATAGATACGTTAGAGACGTATCAGCTATCTGCTACCACTTGAGCACTGCGTTGGTTTTCCCTTGAAGAGGAAAGGGTGATGCAGTAGAGTAGCGTAAGTATTTCTCTCAGTTTTTGAGAACCAAGGTATCAATCCAGTAGGAGGCCACGCACGAGTCCCTCGCACCTACACAAACAAATAAACTCCTCACAACCAACACGATAAAGGGGTTGTCAATCCCTTCACGGTCACCTACGAGAGTGAGATCTGATAGATATGATAAGATAATATTTTTGGTATTTTTATGGTAAAGAGAAATAAAGATGCAAGTAAAATAAATGGCAAAGGAAATAACTAAGTATTGGAAGATTAATATGATGGAAAATAGACCTGGGGGCCATAGGTTTCACTAGAGGCTTCTCTCGAGAGCATAAGTATTACGGTGGGTGAACAAATTACTGTTGAGCAATTGACAAAATTGAGCATAGTTATGAGAATATCTAGGTATGATCATGTATATAGGCATCACATCCAAAACAAGTAGACCGACTCCTGCCTGCATCTACTACTATTACTCCACACATCGACTGCTATACAGCATGCATCTAGAGTATTAAGTTCAAGAGAACAGAGTGACGCTTTAAGCAAGATGACATGATGTAGAGGGATAAACTCATGCAATAAGATATAAACCCCATCTTGTTATCCTCGATGGCAACAATACAATACGTGCCTTGCTGCCCCTACTGTCACTGGGAAAGGACACCGCAAGATTGAACCCAAAGTTAAGCACTTCTCCCATTGCAAGAAAGATCAATCTAGTAGGCCAAACCAAACTGATAATTCGAAGAGACTTGCAAAGATAACCAATCATACATAAAAGAATTCAGAGAAGATTCAAATATTGTTCATAGATAAACTTGATCATAAACCCACAGTTCATCGATCTCAACAAACACACCGCAAAAGAAGATTACATCGAATAGATCTCCACAAGAGAGGGGGAGAACTTTGTATTGAGATCCAAAAAGAGAGAAGAAGCCATCTAGCTAATAATTATGGACCCGTAGGTCTGAAGTAAACTACTCACACTTCATCGGAGAGGATATGGTGTTGATGTAGAAGCCCTCTGTGATCGATACCCCCTCCGACGGAGCTCCGGAAAAGGCCGCAAGATGGGATCTCGTGGATACAGAAAGTTACGGTGGTGGAATTAGGGTTTTGGCTCTGTATCTGGTAGTTTGGGGGTACGTAGGTATATATAGGAGGAAGGAGTACGTCGGTGGAGCAACGTGGGCCCCACAAGGGTGGAGGGCGCACCTGGGAGGGGGGGTAGGCGCGCCCCCTACCTTGTGCCTTCCTCGTTGATTGCTTGACGTAGGGTCCAAGTCCTCTGGATCATGTTCGTTCGAAAAATCATGTTCCCGAAGGTTTCATTCCGTTTGGACTCCATTTGATATTCTTTTTCTGCGAAACCCTAAAATAGGCAAAAAATAGCAATTCTTGGCTGGGCCTCCGGTTAATAGGTTAGTCCCAAAAATAATATAAAAGTGTATAATAAAGCCCAATAATGTCCAAATCAGGATATAATATAGCATGGAACAATCAAAAATTATAGATACATTGGAGGCGTATCAAGCATCCCCAAGCTTAATTCCTGCTCGTCCTCGAGTAGGTAAATGATAAAAATAGAATTTTTGATGTGGAATGCTACTTGGCATAATATCAATGTAATTCTCTTAATTGTGGTATGAATATTCAGATCCGAAAGATTCAAGACAAAACTTTAATATTGACATAGAAATAATTATACTTCAAGCATACTAACTAAGAAATTGTGTCTCTTCAAAATAACATGGCCAAAGAAAGTTATCCCTACAAAATCATATAGTCTGGCTATGCTCCATCTTCACCACACAAAGTATTCAAATCATGCACAACCCCGATTACAAGCCAAGCAATTGTTTCATACTTTTGGTGTTCTCAAACTTTTTCAATCTTCACGCAATACATGAGCATGAGCCATGGACATAGCACTATAGGTGGAATATAATGGTGGTTGTGGATAAGACAAAAAAGGAGAAGATAGTCTCACATCAACTAGGCGTATCAACTGGCTATGGAGATGCCCATCAATAGATATCAATGTGAGTGAGTAGGGATTGCCATGCAACGGATGCACTAGAGCTATAAATGTATGAAAGCTCAACAAAAAGAAACTAAGTGGGTGTGCATCCAACTTGCTTGCTCACGAAGACCTAGGGCATTTGAGGAAACCCATCGTTGGAATATACAAGCCAAGTTCTATAATGAAAGATTCCCACTAGTATATGAAAGTGATAGCATAAAAGACTCTCTATCATGAAGATCATGGTTCTACTTTGAAGCACAAGTGTGGAAAAAAGGATAGTAGTATTGCCCTTTTTTTGGGCCTTCTTTTTTTATTTGGCATTTCTCTATTTTTTTATTGGGACAATACTCTATGAATGATGATCATCACACTTCTATTTATTTACAACTCAATGATTACAACTCGATACTAGAACAAAGTATGACTCTATATGAATGCCCCCGGCGGTGTACCGGGATAGCAATGATGCATGAGTGACTTATATGAAAGAATTATGAATGGTGGCTTTGCCACAACTAAAATGTCAACTACGTGATCATGCGAAGCAATATGACAATGATGGAGTGTGTCATAGTAAACGAAACGGTGGAAAGTTGCATGGAAATATATCTCGGAATGGCTATGGAAATGCCATAATAGGTAAGTATGGTGGCTGTTTTGAGGAAGGTATATGGTGGGTTTATGATACCGACGAAAGGTGCGCGGTATTAGAGAGGCTAGCAATGGTGGAAGGATGAGAGTGTGTATAATCCATGGACTCAACATTAGTCATAAAGAACTCACATACTTATTGCAAAAATATATTAGTTAACGAAGCAAAGTACTACGCGGATGCTCCTAGGGGGATAGATTTGTAGGAAAATACCATCGCTCGTCCCCGACCGCCACTCATAAGGAGGACAGTCAATGAATACATCATGCTCCGACTTCTTAACATAACAGTTCACCATATGTGCATGCTACGGGAATCACAAACTTCAACACAAGCATTTCTCAAATTCACAACTACTCAACTAGCACGACTCTAATATCACCATCTCCATATCTCAAAACAATTATCAAGTTTCAAACTTCTCATAGTATTCAACACACTCATAAGAAAATTTTATTATTAATCTTGAGTGCCTAACATAATTAAAGAAAATTACCATGCTGTTTTGTAGGAATATCAAAATAATCTAAGTGAAGCATGAGAGAACAAAAGTTTCTATAAAACAAATCCACCATCGTGCTCTAAAAGATATAAGTGAAGCACTAGAGCAAAAACTATATAACTCAAAAGATATAAGTGAAGCACATAGAGTATTCTAACAATTTCCGAATCATGAGTGTCTCTCTAAAAAAGGTGTGTGCAGCAATGATGATTGTGGAAAACTAACAAATAAAGACTCAAATAATACAAGACTCTCCAAGAAAAACACATATCATGTGGTAAATAAAAATATAGCTCCAAGTAAAGTTACCGATAGAAGTAGACGAAAGAGGGGATGCCTTCCGGGGCATCCCCAAGCTTTGGCTTTTAGGTGTCCTTAGATTATCTTGGGGGTGCCATGGGCATCCCCAATCTTAGGCTCTTGCCACTCATTGTTCCATAATCCATCAAATCTTTACCCAAAACTTGAAAACTTCACAACAAAAACTTAAAGTAGAAAATCTCGTGAGCTCCGTTAGCGAAAGAAAACAAAACACCACTTCAAGGTACTGTAATGAACTCATTATTTATTTGTATTGGTGTTAAACCTACTGTATTCCAACTTATCTATGGTTTATAAACTATTTTACTAGCCATAGATTCATCAAAATAAGCAAACAAAACACGAAAAACAGAATCTGTCAAAAACAGAACAGTCTGTAGTAATCTGTAGCTAACGCAAGATCTGGAACCCCAAAAATTCTAAAATAAAATGCTGGAAGTGATTAATTTATCTATTAATCTACTTCAAAAATAATTAACTAAATATAACTTTCCAAATAAAAATGGCAGCAGTTCTCGTGAGCGCTAAAGTTTCTGTTTTTTACAGCAAGATTAAAAAGACTTTCCCCAAGTCTTCCCAACGGTTCTACTTGGCACAAACACTAATTAAAAACAAAAAATACAACCAAAAAAGAGTATAGATAAATTATTTATTACTAAGCAGGAGCAAAAATCAAGGAATAAAAATAAAATTGGATTTCCTCCCAAAAAGCGCTATCGTTTAACGCCCCTAGCTAGGCATAAAAGCGAAGATAGATCTAGGTATCTTTAGTTGGTAATTCTTTAATGAGACATCTATCACCTTTAGGAGTTTCTTTAATTTTATAAATAATCAAACTTCTAGGCACAAAATCGAAAAAATCATTAGTAGCAAATGGTTCCTTAATGATAGTGAAAAGATTAGGGTGAATACTTATAGATTTGAGATCCGCAGTTTCTTTGCTAGAGGTTTCACCCTTATTTTTAGGAACATACATAAGCTTGGAAATTTTAGTTGGAGGACTTGGGGTATTCTTTATGGAAGAAAAAGTGGTTCCCAAGTTGGTAATGATACCCTCAAGTTTATCGATTCTAGTGGAATCATGATTTATTCTTTCATTAACTATGGTTTCCTTCTCCTTAATATTTTTCAAAGTGACTCCTACTTTAGATCCATATTGAGTAATTTGGTTGTGGATATTTTTATCGAAATTTTCAATTAACTCTACGGTAGCAACTTTATTTTCAATAATTTCAAGTTTTTGCATTACATGTCCAAAGTTAACATAGTTCCATTAACCAAAAGAGGGGGTGAGCCAAACAAATCTATCATAGCATTATAGGAATCAAAAGTGTGGATACCCAAAAAGTTCCCTCCGTTAATGGTATCAAGGACATATCTGTGCCAAGGAATAGCACCTACATAAAAATTGCAAAGAAGAATAGAAGTAGATTGCTTCCTGGTAGATCTATTTTAAGCATTGCAAATTCTATATCAAGCGTCTTTTAGGTTTTCTCCTCCCCTTTGCTTAAAATTAAGAACTTCATTTTCGGGAGACAACGGAGAAGATAGGGGACTAGCCATAACGATAAGCAAGCAATCCGACACACAAGCAAACAAGAAACGAGCAAAAAGAGGCGAATAGAGAAAGAGAGGGAGGACGGAGAGAGAGAGGGCGAATAAAACGGCAAGGGTGAAGTGGGGGAGAGGAAAACGAGGGGCAAATGACAAATAATGTAATACGGGACATAAGGGTTTGTGATGGGTAGTTGGTATGTTGACTTTTGCGTAGATTCCCCAGCAACAGCGCCGGAAATCCTTCTTGCTACCTCTTGAGCACTGCGTTGGTTTTCCCTTGAAGAGGAAAGGGTGATGCAGTAGAGAAGTGTAAGTATTTCCCTCAGTTTTTGAGAACCAAGGTATCAATCCAGTAGGAGGCCACGCACGAGTCCCTCGCACCTACACAAAAAAATAAACTCATCGCAACCAACGCGATAAAGGGGTTGTCAATCCCTTCACGGTCACCTACGAGAGTGAGATCTGATAGATATGATAAGATAATATTTTGGTATTTTTATGGTAAAGAGAAATAAAGATGCAAGTAAAATAAATGGCAAAGGAAATAACTAAGTATTGGAAGATTAATATGATGGAAAATAGACCCGAGGGCCATAGGTTTCACTAGAGCCTTCTCTCGAGAGCATAAGTATTACGGTGGGTGAACAAATTATTGTTGAGCAATTGACAGAATTGAGCATAGTTATGAGAATATCTAGGTATGATCATGTATATAGGCATCACGTCCAAAACAAGTAGACCGACTCCTGCCTGTATCTACTACTATTACTCCACACATCGACCGCTATCCAGCATGCATCTAGAGTATTAAGTTCAAGCGAACAGAGTAACGCTTTAAGCAAGATGACATGATGTAGAGGGATAAACTCATGCAATATGATATAAACCCCATATTGTTATCCTCGATGGCAACAATACAATACGTGCCTTGCTTCCCCTACTGTCACTGGGAAAGGACACCGCAAGATTGAACCCAAAGCTAAGCACTTCTCCCATTGCAAGAAAGATCAATCTAGTAGGCCAAACCAAACTGATAATTCAAAGAGACTTGCAAAGATAACCAATCATACATAAAAGAATTCAGAGAAGATTCAAATATTGTTCATATATAAACTTGATCATAAACCCACAATTCATCGATCTCAACAAACACACCACAAAAGAAGATTACATCGAATAGATCTCCACAAGAGAGGGGGAGAACTTTGTATTGAGATCCAAAAAGAGAGAAGAAGCCATCTAGCTAATAACTATGGACCCGTAGGTCTGAAGTAAACTACTCACACTTCATCGGAGAGGTTATGGTGTTGATGCAGAAACCCTCCGTGATCGATACCCCCTCCGGCGGAGCTTCGAAAAAGGCCCCAAGATGGGATCTCATGGATACAGAAAGTTACGGCGGTGGAATTAGGGTTTTGGCTCCGTATCTGGTAGTTTGGGGGTACATAGGTATATATAGGAGGAAGGAGTACGTCGGTGGAGCAACATGGGCCCCACGAGGGTGGAGGGCGCGCCTGGGGGGGGGGGTAGGCGCGCCCCCTACCTCGTGCCTTCATCGTTGATTGGTTGACGTAGGGTCCAAGTCCTCTGGATCATGTTTGTTCCAAAAATCACGTTCCCGAAGGTTTCATTCCGTTTGGACTCCGTTTGATATTCTTTTTCTGCGAAACCCTAAAATAGGCAAAAAACAGCAATTCTGGGCTGGGCCTCCAGTTAATAAGTTAGTCCCAAAAATAATATATAAGTGTATAATAAAGCCCAATAATATCCAAAACAGGATATAATATAGCATGGAACAATAAAAAATTATAGATACGTTGGAGACGTATCACTATCAAACGTCACAACATAACTGGGTGATCATAAAGATGCTCTACAGGTATCTCCGAAGGTGTCTGTTGAGTTGGCATGGATCGAGATTGGGATTTGTCACTCCGTGTATCAGAGAGGTATCTTTGGGCCCTCTCGGTAATACAACATCACAAGAAGCTTGCAAGCAAAATGACTATGGAGTTAGTTAAGAGATGATGTATTATGGAATGAGTAAAGAGACTTGCCGGTAACGATATTGAACTAGGTATGGAGATACCGATGATCAAATCTCGGGCAAGTAACATACCGACAGAAAAAAGTAACATGAAAGCACAAGTGCTCCCTGGGTGATTTTGGTAATTAATGTCAACATATCTCTTGTTGGACTAATACCTTTATCTAGTATATTTCAGATGAGTTCAGCAATGGAGTGGCTTGGACAAGAGGATGTGGAACCCCTTCATGATGCTAAGGACAGAAGATTGGAAAAAACTCAAAAAGCTCAAGACTCTACATTTTCATCTTAGTGATCCAAGATCACATTGAGTCCATAGGAAAAGCCAATACTATTAAAAAGGGATGAGGTGTTGCCTAATGGCTTGCTTGCTCAAAGTGCTTAGTGATATGCTCCAAAGTCCTCAACCACTTTCTCATTTCCACATATGTCCTAAACCAAAAGTCAAACTCGGCCCCACCGATTTGATCCATCCGGCGCCACTGAGTTCATTTGACATAGCCATTGCCAGAAACCCTAATCAGTTCGGTCTCACCGATGGGATCTCGGTCTCACTGAGATGGGCTTGCAAACTCTCTGTTGCCTGTTGCATCTATTTCGGTGTCACCGAGATATGCAATTGGTCCCACCGAGTTTGCTTGACCAACTCTCTATTTTGCTTATTACCAAAATCGGTCCCACCGAGTTTGTGTAATCGGTCAAACCGAGTTGAGGTTTTACCCTAACCCTAGCACATCGGTCCCACCGAGTTGATCATATCAGTCCCACCGAAAACTCTAGCGTTCACATTTTGAACCGAATCGGTCTGAACGAGTTCATGATTCGGTCCTACCGAGTTTGGTGAATTGTGTGTAACGGCTAGATTTTGTGTGGAGGCTATATATACCCCTCCACCCACTCTTCATTTGTGGAGAAAGCCATCAGAACGTGCCTACACTTCCACCATACATTTTCTTAGAGAGAACCACCTACTCATGTGTTGAGACCAAGATATTCCATTCCAACCATAAGAATCTTGATCTCTAGCCTTCCCCAAGTTGCTTTCCACTCAAATCATCTTTCCACCAAATCCAAATCTATGTGAGAGAGTTGAGTATTGGGGAGACTATCATTTGAAGCACAAGAGCAAGGAGTTCATCATCAACACACCATCTATTACCTTTTGGAGAGTGGTGTCTCCTAGATTGGTTTGGTGTCACTTGGGAGCCTCCGTCAAGATTGTGGAGTTGAACCAAGGAGTTTGTAAGGGCAAGGAGATCACTGCTACGTCTTGAGCTTGCGTTGGTTTTCCCCGAAGAGGAAGGGATGATGCAGCAGAGTAGCGTAAGTATTTCCCTCAGTTTTTGAGAACCAAGGTATCAATCCAGTAGGAGCCCACGCTCAAGTCCCTCATACCTGCACAAAGCGATAGCTAGTCGCAACCAACGCGATTAGGGGTTGTCAATCCCTTCACGGTCACTTACGAGAGTGAGATCTGATAGATATAATATTTTTGGTATTTTTGGTATAAAGATGCAAAGTAAAAAGTAAAGGCAAAGTAAAAAGCAAAGCAAGATTAAAGTGATGGAGATTGATATGATGAGAATAGACCCGGGGGACATAGGTTTCACTAGTGGCTTCTCTCAAGAGCATATGTATTCTATGGTGGGTGAACAAATTACTGTTGAGCAATTGACAGAATTGATCATAGTTATGAGAATATTTAGGCATGATCATGTATATAGGCATCACGTCCGTGACAAGTAGATCGAAACAATTCTGCATCTACTACTATTACTCCACTCATCGACCGCTATCCAGCATGCATCTAGAGTATTAAGTTAAAAACAGAGTAACACCTTAAGCAAGATGACATGATGTAGAGAGATAAATTCATGCAATATGAAATAAACCCCATCTTGTTATCCTCGATGGCAACGATACAATACGTGCCTTGCTGCCCCTTCTGTCACTGGGTAAGGACACCGCAAGATCGAACCCAAAGTTAAGCACTTCTCCCATGGCAAGAACTACCAATCTAGTTGGCCAAACCAAACGGATAATTCAAAGAGACTTGCAAAGATAACCAATCATACATAAAAGAATTCAGAGAAGATTCAAATATTATTCATAGATAGACTTGATCATAAACCCACAATTCATCGGTCTCAACAAACACACCGCAAAAAGAAGATTACATTGAATAGATCTCCACAAGCACTACTAGGGAAAAGCCTAGCAGCAGCGCAGGTTTTCGGCCTTTTAGTAGCGCGGGGGCCAGCGCTACTAATAAGGCGCTACAGCTAACGTATAGCAGTAGCGCTGGTCCACCCGCGCTACTGCTACACAAGTGTTGCAGCAGCGCTCTTAAAGGAACCTCGCTGCTGCTAATAGCTATAGCGCGCTTTCCCTGTGCGCGCTACTGCTACAACCGTGCTGCTGCTAACTTTTCTCCACTCACTACTGCTAATTTTAGTAGTTTTTTGTTTTTTCGGCATATTTGTTTTGTATTTGAACAAGCTTTATAAAAGAATATTTAGCACATACAAATGTCATCATGATACACATACAAATGCCTGCGAGACCACAAATGTAATCATAGCATATACATACAAATAGTCTCGTCATAATCATCATCCAACACAAAGTGGTATCTTGTCATCATCTCGAAAATAGCGATACATGCAAGTCTCGAATACTTGCAACTACAATGTCATCCATCTAAACAAAGGTATACACGAGAAGAGCTATCACTATGAGTGAGAGCGGAACTATGCAATACATGAGATGGCGTTTACGAGTCCTCTCTCGCGCTAGCGTGAACCTCAAGTAACAGCTTCTCCTTCTTGTCTGCTTTTGAAGCCTTTATGGCTGGCGTTCGAGAACCTATTCACTTGCGCCTAACACTCATGCCACTCGTTGTACACCCCCGGAACCTTCCCTTTGTACACGACATAGCAGTTCCATCTCGCCATCAAGAAACTAGGTACCTGTTAGAGATGCATGTTCATGAAGAGGATGTACAATCATATATATGCAAAAAAATATACTAGAGAACACCGAAAAAGAAAGGGTTAGCAACTAGATGCAACATACAGTATGCAAATTAATTAACTAGAGGTATGCAGGTCATCGTACGCAAACTAACAAAGTAGCGTTACGCAAGTTCGGCAGGGATCATGGACATCACAAAGTTGCATCGCTACAAATAGTATACAAGTTCAACCGACACATATCATCATCATTGGCATCATAAATCACTAGAAGTTCCATCCTTCCATATCATCGAGGATGGACCCTAGCTTCTTCAACGGCGTGAGGTCTAGACGTTGCATGCCTATGCAAGTTCGGACGTCAGCTCGCGATATAGGGCCGTGGTGGAACATCCCCTTCTCATCGACGACTTCTTTCATGATGATCGTCGCAATGTCGCTTTGGATGCGAAAGAAGTCATCTCTAAGTTCATAATCCGCTTCTCCATGAGATTCTAGCCACTTGTGGATATGATCATCATTTCTGCTTCTCATGCGAAGCTTTTGGTGATCCGTGTTGAACTGAATCATGAGATGGAGGATGTAGAATCCATCCTTCTTGCTTGGTTTTGGGACTTGGATGCAAGAGAAGTTAGTTTTATGCGCGAAACCCATCTTCTTGTTCCTTTGTTTCCTGATCTGCATGTGGCCACCTCTAAAGCTGAAGCCTTGGAGAGCATCATCTAGAATATTCATTATGTGGGTGTAGTCTTTTTTCTCGTAGTCTCTGGAAGGGTCAAAATACACGGCGTGGGAGACTTGCGGATAAAGAACGATAAGAACGGCGCGCCCGTTGCTGCGGGGAAAAGACACCTCAAATTATTCCCCATAGAGAGAGAAGGAATGATTGAAATGTATGAAAGGGTTGTTCGAAACTGACTGACTTTGGATGATAAGGCACGAGGACAATTTCGGCATGACCTTTGCTAAAAAATGGACATATCGAGCGCCTGAAATTCACCGGAACGGAAATGAATCAACATTCCGGCGTAACATAGGCAACTCAGATCATTTACCAAAACATGACATATCCACATATCACATGTCCAGTTCAAATTTGCATATAAATTCAGTAAATATTTTTGAAACCTATCTAAATTCATAACTAAATAGATAACCTAATTAACATAACTAAAACCCAAGTAAATTAACCCTAGCTAGCAGAGAGAGAGGGGGGGGGTGGTTTACAGAGGGTGCAGGGCGAGGAGGCAGGCCCGACGACGGCCGAGGTTGGGAGGGGAGGGAGCAGAGGAGGGAGGCGAGGGCCGACGGGTCGGGGGCGAGCGCCGGCGCCGGGGGCGAGCGCGCCTGGGTCGGGGGCAGTAGGGTCGGGGGCGAGCGCGCCGGGGTCGGGCACGGCAGGGTCGGGGGCGGCGGGGTCGGGGGCGAGCGCGCCGGGGTCGGGGGCGAGCACGCCGAGGTCGGGGGCGGGCGCGGCGATGCGACGGGGCCGGGGAAGAGAGAGTGGGGATTTGGGGGAAAAGAGGCGGGATGAAGCAGGGAGAGGGGGAATTTTGGGTTAAGTGGATGTAGCAGTAGCGCGTTTACACGAAACGCGCTACTACTATTACGAGCAGCTATAGCGATTTTCTGCAGAAACCGCTACTGCTACCTTGACTAGCTGTAGCTCTTTTTCACTAAAGCGCTACTGCTATAACCAGTTTCCCTTTTTTCTTTTCCTTAGCATAATAGGAACATATATATTACATCATTGGACCCTTGCATAATAATGGCTAAGTGTGTATACAAAATAGGAACATATATATATTACATCATTGGACCCATGCATAATAATGGCTAATTAAGTGTGTATACAAAATAGGAACATATATATATATATTACATCATTTGACCGATTCCTCAGCGCCGATGTTTTCGTTTTTGAGTCAACTTCTTTCCCTTCTTGTTCGTCGAAGAATAATTGAGCCCCTCATTGTGACTTTGCCTTTTCCATGGAGTACGATTTTTCTTTGGTAATGTAGTATTGATTCTTCTTTTGACGTATACTTCATCATCATCGTCATCTTCCCTCATTGGGTTGCCGTACTGATCATATTCTTCCTCGTTGGCGACTCCATCCATTCCAATGATGTTTCTTTTGCCTTTCCTCACGACAACACGACTGGGATTGCATGGGTCGGTTATGAAGAAGCATTGTGTCACGTGCTTAGCGTGTACCCATGGCTCGTTTTTTGCGATAGCGTTCACGGTAGTGCTCTTGGCGTCGGGTATAGTCATGGTAGTGAAAATCCGGCTTTCTCTTTCGACATTCTTAGCCCATCTGACACGGAACATCGTCGTGTTGTGCAGTCCAGAGTAGTCAAGCTCCCAGATCTCCTCGACCCTTCCATAAAATCGTTCAGTTGCGCCGTTGTCGCTGCCGGTCATGCATTCCATCGTCACCCCTGAGTTCTGATATTCATCACTATCCATATCTTTGGCCTCCGTGTAGAACGTGTATCCGTTGATATCATATGCCTGATAGGTTACGAGGTTGGGCGAGGGGCCATGTGCTAAGGCGTATATGAGCAATCCGTCCTTAGAGCCCTCCTCCGGGGGATTAGCAATAATATGCTCTTTGAACCAATGCAGGAAAGTGGAGTTGTGCTCTCTAGTAACTTCGGCGTCCGTCCTGCATACCCCCCGGTCACGATACTTCTTTGCGATAATTTCTTTGTGCAGTGCCACGAAAGGATCTACCTCGTCTAGGTGTTGTAGCACTACCAAGTTTGCTCTGTCAAAGTCACTGCGTCGATCTGAGTATGCCACATGCAGTTCCCTGCGACCGTTGCAGTGACCTTCTCCTTCGAGCCTCCCATCGTGCTTGTTAACGAGCAAACCAACACTAACACCAGGCGGCTGGTCTGCGCCATATAGAAAATTCTCACAGAAAGAGATGCACTCTTGTGTCAAATAGCCCTGGACGATGCTTCCATCTGGACGGGACATGTTACGAACGAATCCTTTGATGATCCCATTCATCCTCTCAAACTGCATCATGTTGTGCAGGAATGACGGCCCCAGGTCTATTATGTCATCCACAATATGGACACACAGATGCACCATCATGTCAAAGAACGCGGGCGGGAAGTACATCTCAAGCTCATTCAGTATCACAACAATCTCTTCCTGTAGCCTTCGGAGCTGCTTCACACTGATCGACTTTCGAGAGATGACGTCGAAAAAGTTGCAGAGACCAATAAGCGTGTCATGGACGTGCTTGTCCATTATCCCTCTAAGGGCAACAGGTAATATCTGCGTCATCATCACATGACAGTCATGAGACTTCATCCCGCTGAACCTTTTCTTGTCCGTGTCTAGATATCTACTTATCTTGCCACAGTAACCGGAACTAACTTTGACTCTGGTAAGACACTTAAAGAATTGATTGATCTCAGCCTGACTTAAGGTGAAGCAAGAAGGGGGCAATAATCCTCATTCTTTATTTTCTTGCCCTTCTTCTCCCGTGCCTCTGTCTCCGTCTCTGTCTCGTCTGACATTTTACGGGGCGGCATGTGCAGATCTTCCCTGATTTTCAAATCTTGCAAGTCTTTTCTTGCCTTCGGCCCATCCTTGGTCTTATCCGGCATGTTCATCAGTGTTGCGAGCAAGCTCTCAAGGACATTCTTACAGATATGCATTTGATCAAGGCAATGAGGTGTATCGAGTTTGTGCCAGTACTCCAAGTCCCAGAACACAGACCTCGTCTTCCATACCTTCAGCAGCGGCTCCGGCGCCTTTCTCATCGCCTTTCCCGGCGCGGGGCACTCCTTCCACTTTTTCAACAGCTCATCGATTTCGGCACCGCTCCGCTTACGTGGAGGTCCTCAATGCTCAGCGTGACCATTGAATAGATCTCCACGGTTTCTCCACGGGTCGTCCTATTCGAGCCATCTTCGATGCCCCATGTACACGATTTTCCCAGACCCACCATCTTTCCTTGACGTTAGCTGCTGAGACGTCGTATCATCCATGCACCGCGTGCATCCGCAATATCCATGGCACACCTGGCCTGCCACATATCCGTAACCAAGATAGTCGTGCACTGTCATGATCAGCGCGGCTCTCATGTTGAAATACTCGCCTTTGCTGGCGTCCCATGTCTTGGCCGGTGTTTTCCATAACGTGTCTAACTCCTCCTGAAGTAGCCCCAGATACAAATTAATATTATTTCCTGATTGTTTCGGCCCTTGAATAAGCATGCTCATGTGAATGTACTTTTATTTCTTGCACAACCAGGGGGGAGGTTGTACATCCATACAAACATGGGCCATGTGCTATGGTTGGTGCTCTGGTTGCCAAACGGATTCATGCCATCGGTACACGCGCTGAGCACGATGTTCCTTGCATCACATTCAAAATACCGATAGAATCTGTTCAACGCTCTCCACTGGCTTCCATCCTTGACGTGTCTCAGCTTCGGATCATCTCCATCGTCGGGCTTCTTCCTCTCCGCGTGCCAGCGCATTAGCTTTGCTTCCTTGGGATCTACAAAATACCTCTGGAGACGGGGAGTGATCGGTAAGTACCATACCACTTTCTGGGGACATTTCTTCCCGGCCTTCTTGTATCGAGAAGCATTGCACACCGGACAACTTGTTTTTTCCGCGTGCTCCTTCCGATAAATTATGCAATCGTTGATGCATGCATGGTATCTAACGTGTGGAAGATCAAGAGGGCACACGATCTTCTTGGCCTCATCAACACTACTAGGACATAGATTACCCTCGGGAAGAACATCCTTTAGGTACTTGAGATGCTCATCGAGGCTAGTGTCGGTCCATTTGTTTTTAGCCTTTGTCTTCGGCAGTTGGAGCGTGAAACTCAAGCGGGTCACCTCAGGATTGCAACCATCATACAATGGAGTGTTCGAGTCTACCACCAGTTGCTCCAGCTTAGCCTCCTCTCTAGAAGCAGCTCTCTCAGTACTCGTCTCCTTGCGAAGCAATGCTTGAACATGAGGGTCCCGCACGATTGAACTTAGTACCGACGAACTCTGCTGCGTGGAGTCCATGTCGTTCTCTCCTCCGCCATGTCCGGCCCCTTCTCCACCGCCATGTCCGGCCTCTTCCCCGCCGCCATTATCGATCATCTCTTCGTCTTGCCCCGTGTCATCATTGCATGCCCTGTCGGCATCCTCAACATCGTCATCCTCATCTTCAGTTATCCACCGAGTATAGCCATCCATGAAACCAGTCATGAGCAGGTGCGCTTCGACACGACCATCGACATGGGGGTCAAGCCAAACTATTCCTTTGCATTTTCGATACGGACATAAAACCTCTGTCAGGTTATTTTCCTTCATGTCCTGCACCGCCGACCGCAACCACCTGTGCACCATCGTTCCACTGACCATCGTCAACTCTGCACGGTAATAATAAAAAAATTGATTATAAAAATGCGTGCATTCATCAAAGTCATACAAAAATTCGGCATGACCTTCCTTAAAAATAGGACATATATAGATCTAGAGTTTGCCCGGAATTCACCGAAACAGAAATAAATCGACATTTCGGCAAAACATATGCAACTCAAATGCACAATTTGGCGTCAACTCATGCCACACACACAATTTCCATAAAAATATCACACACACATGCATAAACATATTTCCATTTTGCAAAATCATGAAATATTAATCACACCTCTATCTCGAGATCGAGCACACGGTGGAGATGATGATGTAGGGAGGTCAAAAGTGCACAAAGCTCTTCTTGACAAAGAAAGATCTAGTTAGGGGGCAAATAGGTCACTTAACTAAATGCTACATCTACCTAGCTAGCTTATTTGGGAGGAGACAACTTCAACTAGTGGAGGGGGAGGAAAAAGAGAAAGGAGATGAATTAATGGAGGTGGTGTAGTTATAGCTAGGAGTAATGAAGAGAGAGAAAGGTAGGTAGAAGAGGGAGAGTAATGGGGGGAGAAGTATTGAGGAAGAAGAAGAGTGAGAGAGGGAGGATGTGGGAGGTAGGGGAAAGGGAGGAGAGGAGATGGGGAGGGGAAGGTGGAAAAGGTGGTGGGTGCTGCGTCTTAGCAGTAGCGCGGGAGAGAAAGCGCGCTGCTACTAAGAGCGTAGCAACAACGCGCTTTCCTGTCACGCGCTACTGCTAAACGGGCCAACCCTGTGCACAATTTCAAAATTAGCATCAGCGAGGTGACAAAAAAGCGCGCTGCTACTATGGCATTAGCAGCAGCGAGCTCCCTGGCGCCGCGCTACTGGTAAACTTATGTCGTTGTGTACTGTCGGTGGATTTTTGTAGCAGCGCGGTTTAAGCATCACGCGCTACTGCTAAGTTTGCACCAGTAGCGAGCTTTCCGTAGCCGCGCTGCTCCTACTTAGCAGTAGCGCCTGTTTTTATGCCGCGCTGCTGCTAAGATTCTGTGTATAAGGTTTTCCCTAGTAGTGAAGAGAGGGGGAGAACTTTGTATTGAGATTCAAAGAGAGAGAAGAAGCCATCTAGCTACTAACTATGGACCAGAAGGTCTGAGGTAAACTACTCACACTTCATCGGAGGGGTTAGGATGATGTAGAAGCCCTCCGTGATGACGGCCCTCTTCCGGCGGAGCTCTGGAACAGGCCCCGAGATGGGATCTCGTGGATACAGAAAGTTGCAGCGGCGGAATTAGGTTTTTGGCTCCTGTTCTGATCATTTGGGGGTACGTGTGTATATATAGGAGGAAGAAGTACGCCGGAGGAGCAACGAGGGGACCACGAGGCAGGGGGGCGTATCCCTACAAAATCATATAGTCTGGCTATGCTCCATGTTCACCACACAAAGTATTTAAATCATGCACAACCCCGATGAAAAGCCAAACAATTGTTTCATACTCTAACTTTTTCAAAACTTTTTCAATCTTCACGCAATACATGAGCGTGAGCCATGGATATAGCACTATAGGTGGAATAGAATGGTGGTTGTGAAGAAGACAAAAAGGAGAAGATGGTCTCACATCAACTAGGCGTATCAACGGGCTATGGAGATGCCCATCAATAGATATCAATGTGAGTGAGTAGGGATTGCCATGCAACGGATGCACTAGAGCTATAAGTATATGAAAGCTCAAAAAGAAACTAAGTGGGTGTGCATCCAACTTGCTTGCTCACGAAGACCTAGGGCAATTTTTGAGGAAGCCCATCATTGGAATATACAGGCCAAGTTTTATAATGTAAAATTCCCACTAGTATATGAAAGTGATAACATGAGAGACTCTCTGCTATGAAGATCATGGTCCTACTTTGAAGCACAAGTGTGGTAAAAGGACAACAACATTGTCCCTTCTCTCTTTTTCTCTCATTTTTTATTTGGGCCTTTTCCTTTTTATGGCCTCTTTTTATTTGGGCTTCTTTGGCCTCTTTTTTTTATTTATTTGATTTTTCGTCCGGAGTCTCATCCCGACTTATGGGGGAATCATAGTCTCCATCATTCTTTCCTCACTGGGACAATGCTCTAATAATGATGATCATCACACTTTTATTTTTCTTATAACTCAAGAATTACAACTCGATACTTAGAACAAAATATGACTCTATGTGAATGCATCCGGCGGTGTACCGGGATATGCAATATGACAATGATGGAATGTGTCATGATGAACTAGATGGTGGAAAGTTGCATGGCAATATATCTCGGAATGGCTATGGAAATGCCATAATAGGTACGTATGGTGGCTGTTTTGAGGAAGGTATATGGTAGGTGTATGATACCGGCGAAAGGTGCGCGGTATTAGAGAGGCTAGCAAAGGTGGAAGGGTGAGAGTGCGTATAATCCATGGAATCAACATTAGTCATAAAGAACTCATATACTTATTGCAAAAATCTACAAGTTATCAAAGCAAAGTATTACGCGCATGCTCCTAGGGGGGATAGATTGGTAGGAAAATACCATCGCTCGTCCCCGACTGCCACTCATAAGGAAGACAATTAATAAACAAATCATGCTCCGACTTCATCACATAACGGTTCACCATACGTGCATGCTACGGGAATCACAAACCTTAACACAAGTATTCTTTAAATTCACAACTACTCAACTAGCATGAATTTAATATTATCACCTCCATATCTCAAAACAATTATCATGCTTCAATCTTTTCTTAGTATTCAACACACTCAAAAGAAAGTTTCACAAATCTTGAATACCAAGCATATTATTATTAAGCAAATTACCATGCTATTAAGAGACTCTCAAAATAATTTAAGTGAAGCATGAGAGATCAATAGTTTCTTTAAAACAAATCCACCACCGTGCTCTAAAAGATCTAAGTGAAGCACATAGAGCAAAATTATAACGCTCAAAAGGTATAAGTGAAGCACCTAGAGCAAAACTACTACGCTCAAAAGATATAAGTGAAGCACATAGAGTATTCTATCAAATTTTAATTCATGTATGGATCTCTAAAAAGGTGTGTACAGCAAGGATTATTGTGGCATACTAAGACACAAATACACAAATAATACAAGACGCTCCAAGCAAAACACATATCATGTTGGTGAATAAAAATATAGCTCTAAGTAAATTACCTATGGAAGTGGACGAAAGAGGGGATGCCTTCCGGGGCATCCCCAAGCTTTGACTTCTTGGTGTCCTTGGATTATCTTGGGGGTTCCTGGGCATCCCCAAGATTAGGCTCTTGCCACTCCTTGTTCCATGATCCATCAAAAGAATTCACCCAAAACTTGAAAACTTCACAACACAAAACTCAAAATAGAAAACCCGTGAGCTCCGTTAGCGAAAGAAAACAAAAGACCACTTAAAGGTACTGTAATGAACTCATTCTTTATTTATATTGGTGTTAAACATACTGTATTCCAACTTCTATATGGATTATAAACTATTTTACTAGCCATAGATTCGTCAAAATAAGCAAACAACACACGAAAAACAGAATCTGTCAAAAACAGAACAGTCTGTAGTAATCTGTAGCTAGCGCAAGATCTGGAACCCCAAAAATTCTAAAATAAATTGCTGGACGTGAGTAATTTATATATTAATCATCTTAAAAAATAATTAACTAAATACCACTCTTAAAATAAAAATGACAGCAGTTCTCGTGAGCGCTAAAGTTTCTGTTTTTTACAGCAAGTTCAACAAGACTTTCCCCAAGTCTTCCCAACGGTTCTACTTGGCACAAACACTATTTAAACACAAAAAACACAACCAAAACAGAGGCTAAATAATTTATTTATTACTAAGCAGGAGCAAAAATCAAGGAATAAAAATAAAATTGGGTTGCCTCCCAACAAGCGCTATCGTTTAACGCCCCTAGCTAGGCATAAAAGCGAGGATAGATCTAGGTATTGCCATCTTTGGTAGGCAATCCATAAGTGGCTCTCATGATAGTTTCATATGGTAATTTTATTTTCTTTCTTGGAAAGTGTTCCATGCCCTTTTTTAATGGAAATTGAAATCTAATATTCCCTTCCTTCATATCAATAATTGCACCAACCGTTCTAAGGAAAGGTCTACCAAGAATAATAGGGCAAGAAGGATTGCAATCTATATCAAGAACAATGAAATCTACGGGCACATAATTCCTATTTGCAACAATAAGAACATCATTAATCCTTCCCATAGGTTTCTTAATAGTGGAATCTGCAAGATGCGAGTTTAGAGAGCAATCATCAAAGTTACGGAAATCTAGTAAATCACACAAAGTCTTGGGAATAGTAGAGAAACTAGCACCCAAATCACACAAAGCATAAAACTCATGATCTTTAATTTTAATTTTAGTATTTGGTTCCCACTCATCATAGAGTTTTCTAGGGATAGAAACTTTCAACTTAAGTTTTTCTTCATAACATTGCATCAAGGCATCAACAATATGTTCAGTGAAGGCTTTATTTTGACTATAAGCATGTGGAGAATTTAGCACGGATTGCAACAAGGAAATACAATCAATTAAAGAGCAACTTTCATAATTAAATTCCTTGAAATCCAATATAGTGGGTTTAGCAACAACTAGATTTTTATTTCTTTCAATCCCACTTTCATCAGTTTCATCATTAAGAACTAAATACTCCGAATTTTTAGAACGCCTTCTAGGTAAAGGAAGATCATATTCAGATTCATCAAGATTAATATTGAAAAATAAAGATTTAATAGGGGACACATCAATAACTTTTAGATCTTCATCTTGATTTTCATAGGTATTGGAAGAACACGCTTTAATAAAGGCATCTTTGGAAGCACGCATCCTAGCGGTTCTTTCCTTGCACTCATCAATGGAAATTCTCATGGCTTTGAGAGACTCATTGATATCATGCTTAGGAGGAATATATCTAAGCTTTAAAGAATCAACCTCAAGAGAAATTCTATCAACGTTTCTAGCCAAATCATCAACTTTAAGCAATTTCTCCTCAAGCAAAGCATTAAAATTCTTTTGTGAATTCATAAACTCTTTAACACTATTCTAAAATTCAGAGGGCATCTTATTATAATTTCCATAAGAGTTGTTGTAGGAATTACCATAATTATTAGAAGGATTACTAGGATATGGCCTAGGATTAAAATTCCGTCTATAAGCGTTGTTACCAAAATTATTCCTACCAACAAAATTCACATCCATAGATTCATTGTTATTCTCAATCAAAGTAGACAAAGGCATATCATTAGGATCAGAAGGAACACTCTTAGTAGCAAATAATTTCATAAGTTCATCCATCTTTCCACTCAACACATTAATTTCTTCTATCGCATGCACTTTTTTATTAGAAGATCTTTCAGTATGCCATTGAGAATAATTAACCATAATATTATCTAGGAGTTTAGTAGCATCTCCTAAAGTGATTTCCATAAAAGTGCCTCCCGTGGCCGAATCTAAAAGATTTCTAGAAGCAAAATTCAATCCGGCATAAAATTTTTGTATGATCATCCACAAATTCAAACCATGAGTAGGGCAATTACGTATCATTAATTTCATTCTCTCCCAAGCTTGTGCAACATGTTTATAATCAAGTTGTTTAAAGTTCATAATATCATTTCTAAGAGAGATGATCTTAGCGGGAGGAAAATACTTAGAGATAAAAGCATCTTTGCACTTGTTCCATGAATCAATACTATTCTTAGGCAAAGACGAAACCAAGCTTTAGCATGATCTCTAAGCGAAAAAGGAAATAGCTTCAATTTAACGACATCCTTATTGACATATTTTTTATTTTGCATATCACATAAATCAACGAAGCTATTCAGATGAGTAGCGGCATCTTCACTAGGAAGGCCGGCGAATTGATCTTTCATAACAAGATTCAACAAAGCAGTATTAATTTCACAAGATTCAACATCGGTAAGAGGAGCAATCGGAGTGCTAAGGAAATCATTATTGTTGGTATTGGTGAAGTCACACAATTTAGTAGTATCTTGAGCCATCGCGACAAGCAAGCAATCTTCACACATGAGCAAACAAAAGCAAACGGGCAAAAAGAGGCAAATGGAGAGGGAGGATAGGGAGAGAGAGGGCGAATAAAACGGCAAGGGTGAATTAGGGGGAGAGGAAAACGAGAGGCAAATGGAAAATAATGTAATGCGAGAGATAGGGATTGTGATGGGTACTTGGTATGTTGACTTTTTGCGTAGACTCCCCGGCAACGGCGCCAGAAATCCTTCTTGCTACGTCTTGAGCTTGCGTTGGTTTTCCCCGAAGAGGAAGGGATGATGCAGCAGAGTAGCGTAAGTATTTCCCTCAGTTTTTAAGAACCTAGGTATCAATCCAGTAGGAGCCCGCGCTCAAGTCCCTCGTACCTGCACAAAGCGATAGCTACTCGCAACCAACGCGATTAGGGGTTGTCAAGCCCTTCACGGTCACTTACGAGAGTGAGACATGATAGATATAATATTTTTGGTATTTTTGGCATAAAGATGCAAAGTAAAAAGTAAAGGCAAAGTAAAAAAAGCAAAGCAAGATTAAAGTGATGGAGATTGATATGATGAGAATAGACCCGGGGGCCATAGGTTTCACTAGTGGCTTCTCTTAAGAGCATAAGTATTCTACGGTGGGTGAACAAATTACTGTTGAGAAATTGACAGAATTGAGCATAGTTATGAGAATATCTCGGCATGATCATGTATATAGGCATCACATCCGTGACAAGTAGAGCGAAATGATTCTGCATCTACTATCCAGCATGCATCTAGAGTATTAAGTTAAAAACAGAGTAACACCTTAAGCAAGATGACATGATGTAGAGAGATAAATTCATGCAATATGAAATAAACCCCATCTTGTTATCCTCGATGGCAACGATACAATACGTGCCTTGCTGCCCCTTCTGTCACTGGGTAAGGACACCGCAAGATCGAACCCAAAGCTAAGCACTTCTCCCATGGCAAGAACTACCAATCTAGTTGGCCAAACCAAACGGATAATTCGAAGAGACTTGCAAAGATAACTAATCATACATAAAAGAATTTAGAGAAGATTCAAATATTATTCATAGATAGACTTGATCATAAACCCACAATTCATCGGTCTCAACAAACACACTGCAAAAAGAAGATTACATCGAATAGATCTCCACAAGAGAGGGGGAGAACTTTGTATTGAGATTCAAAGAGAGAGAAGAAGCCATCTAGCTACTAACTATGGACCCAAAGGTCTGAGGTAAACTACTCACACTTCATCGGAGGGGCTAGGATGATGTAGAAGTCCTCCGTGATGACGGCCCTCTTCCGGCGGAGCTCCGGAACAGGCCCCGAGATGGGATCTCGTGGATATAGAAAGTTGCGGCGGTGGAATTAGGTTTTTGGCTCCTGTTCTGATCGTTTGGGGGTACGTGTGTATATATAGGAGGAAGAAGTACGCCGGAGGAGCAACGAGGGGCCCACAAGGCAGGGGGCGCGCCCTAGGGGGGCGCCCCCCACCCTCGTGACCACCTCTTTTGTTCCTTGGAGAAGGGTCCAAGTCTCCTGGATCACGTTCGGTGAGAAAATCACGTTCCCGAAGATTTTATTCCGTTTGGACTCCGTTTGATATTCCGTTTCTTCGAAACACTGAAATAGGCAAAAAATAGCAATTCTGGGCTGGGCCTATGGTTAATAGGTTAGTCCCAAAAATAATATAAAAGTGGAAAATAAAGCCCAATATAGTCCAAAACAGTAGATAATATAGCATGGAGCAATCAAAAATTATAGATATGTTAGAGACGTATCAATCGCCTACTTCATGAAGATCTACCCAAGTGAGGCAAGTCCTTCGTGGGCGATGGCCATGGTGGGATAGACAAGGTTGCTTCTTCGTGGAACCTTCGTGGCTGGAGCCCTCCATGGACTCGCGACACCGTTACCCTTCGTGGGTTGAAGTCTCCATCAACGTGGATGTACGATAGCACCACCTATCAGAACCACGCCAAAAATCTCCGTGTCTTCAATTGCGTTTGCACACTCCAATCCCATCCCTCTACTTTCTTGCAAGTTGTATGCTTTACTTTCTGTTGCTCATATACTCTTTCCATGCTTGCTTGAAATGTATTGTGAATGTTTAAACTTGTGCTAAAACTCCACCTTAACTTAAAGAAATTAAAAACTGCAACTTTTCTTTGTTGAGGGTCTAATCACCCGCCCCCTCAAGACACCTCTTCTCGATCCTACAATTGGTATCAGAGCATTGGTCTCCATTGCTTTGGTTTAATCACCATTGGAGGAAGATGGATGAGTCTACGTTGGGGAGTCTTAGACGTAGAGTGCCTATACTTTATGGAGAGTTCTTTCATGAGTGGAAAATTGAGATGCTTGAGATTTTCAATGAATATCACTTGAACAAGTACATTACTACTCCTTGTGCGCACCTTGTTGACCCCTTGCATCCTACCCTTAATGAGTCTATTGACATGATCTGTAATCTTATAACTGTCAATTTAATCACTAGAGGATTACCTAGAAACTTGATTGCTAGCTTCCATGCTCTTGATTGTGCTTACACCAGATGGAGATTTCTTGAGGAATGATTTCCAAATTATTCCTTGCAAAACTTAGATGAGATTCTTCACAAGTCTATTGCTTTGAGTAAGATGAATTCCAATGATCCTAAGTTTGGTGATTGTTTATTTGAGCTTACCAGCCTCATGCGTGCCAAAGGAGATGTTGGAATCATTAGCAACATCATCTCTGAAGCCATTAGAATTCATAAAGATGAACATTTTGATGATCACTTATCTAATGAATCACTCTCTCTAGGAATCGATCAATCACAAGACGATGTTGAACATGGATACTATGATGAGGATGATGATAGTGACTTTGATCTTGATGAGTCTATGAGACATTTTGGTCTTATGGCAAATCTTCGCGGCTACATGGTTGCAGGAAAGGAATGGGTTCTTGATAGTGGATGTACCGATCACATGACCGGAGACAAGGATATGTTTCATGAGCTTGCTGAAAACAACGGCCCTCGAAAGTATGTCACTTTTGGTGACAACTCAAAGGGTAAGGTGGTTGGCCTTGGTAAGGTGGCCATCTCACATGATAGCTCCATACAAAATGTTATGCTCGTTGAATCCCTTGGCTATAATTTACTTTCCGTATCTGGACTTGCTGACTTTGGCTTCAATGTCCTATTTACTGAAGTAGATTGCCAAGTGTTTCGTAGAGATAATCATAAAATGGTCTTTACCAGTATATGTAGAGGTGATTTATACATCATTGATTTCACTAAAAGGCTCAACCTAGAACTTGCTTAATTGCTAAATCTTCTAAAGGCTGGTTGTGGCATAGAAGGTTAGGTCATGTGGGCATGCAAAATCTTGATAAGCTTATTAAAGGTGATCATATCCTTGGAGTAAAAGATGTTATATTTGACAAGGATAGATTGTGCAGTGCTTGTCAAGCAGGAAAACAGGTTGGAGGAAGCCACCCCATGAAGAACATCATGACCATGAGAAGACCGCTCGAGCTACTTCATATGGATCTCTTCGGTCCCAATGCCTATAAAAGTCTCAGTGGAAATTCATTTGGTCTCGTCATAGTCAAAGTTTTTTCAAGATTTACGTGGGTGTTATTTCTTGATGATAAATCGCAGGTACAAAAGATCTTCAAGAACTTTGCTAGGAAGGCCCAAAATTAATTTGAAGTGAATATCAAGAACGTTCGCACCAATAATGGAACGGAGTTCAAGAACGAAAATGTGGATACCTTTCTTGACGAAGAAGGGATTTCACATGATTTCTCAGCTACGTACACACCTCAACAAAATGAAGTTGTTGAGAGGAAGAACCGAACTCTTATTGAGATGGCGAGAATGATGCTTGATGAGTACAAGACGCCAAAACACTTTTGGGCGGAAGCGGTTGAGACAGCTTGTCATGCAACAATCTCTTGTATCTTCACAAGCTACTCGGCAAGATGGCATACGAGCTTCTCACCGATAACAAACCAAAAGTTCGATACTTTCGAGTATTCGGCTCAAAGTGTTACATTCTTGATAAGCATCATTGTTCTAAATTTGCTCCTAAATCTCATGAGGGTTTCCTACTCGGTTATGGCTCAAACTCTCACACCTATCGTGTCTACAACAAGTTCACCCGAAAGGTTGAAGAGATGGTAGATGTGAAGTTTGATGAATCTAACGGCTCGCAAGTAGAGCAATTGCCAATTGATGTAGGAGACAAAGATCCTTCAGAAGCAATCCAAGACTTGTCTATTGGCAAGATACACCCAACGAAGGTGAAGGAGAGTACCTCGTCCATCCAACTGGAAGCTTCTACCTCACAATAAGGTAAACCAAGAGTTGACACGGAGGCATCCACAAGTGGGACACGCCAAGATGAAGAAAACAAGGAAGTACACCAAGATGAACCTCATCAACCTCCTTCTCCACCTCGACAAGAGAATGAAAACACCAACAATGAAGAAGGCCAAGAGGAAGAACAAGATGATGAAGAAGATGTTCCACCCCGACCCAAGCAAAAGCTCTCACGAGTTCGAGCAAGATTTTCATGAGACCATCCCGTTGAGCAAATCTTCAATGATATCCAAACAGGGAGAATCACTCCATCTAAAACTCGTTTGACAATTTTTTTTGAACTATCAGGACCCCGATCCTAAGTCACACCGATCTAGCATGTAACACATCATATCACTTTGCGGCCTCACGCATGGTATTCCCACGGGTGCCACCTTACCTGGCCCGGGACCGTTTGCGCCTTTTGGCTCACGTATATGATAGTGTCGCTAGCATCCATATGACAGAGAACCCGGGCCGACATGACTAGCCGTGAACCCAAAGTGGCACTGACTTACGGGGACAGGCATACATGAACCAGCATCGAGCGTGTCGGTCATCAGCGTGTGAATCTGGGCTGTAGCAACTGGGCTAATAGGACTTCGGGAACTCGGGCTTGATACGTCTCCAACGTATCTATAATTTTTGATTGTTCCATGCTATTATATTATCTGTTTTGGATGTTTATGGGCTTTATTATGCACTTTTATATTATTTTTGGGACTAACATATTAACCCAGAGCCCAGTGCCAGTTTCTGTTTTTTCCTTGTTTTAGAGTATCGCAGAAAAGGAAAATCAAACGGAGTCCAATTGACCTGAAACTTCACGGAACTTATTTTTGGACCAGAAGAAGCACACAGAGTATCGGAGATGGACCAGGAGAGTCCCGGGTTGCCCACAAGGGTGGGGGTGCGCCCACCCCCTGGGCGCGCCCCCTGCCTCATGCACAGCCCGGGGATCCACCGACATACTTCTTCCTCCCATATATACCCATATACCCTAAAAACATCGGGGAGCACAATAGATCGGGAGTTCCACCGCCAGAAGCCTCCGTAGCCACCGAAAACTAATCTAGACCCATTCCGGCACCCTGCCGGAGAGGGGATCCCTCTCCGGTGGCCATCTTCATCATCCCGGTGCTCTCCATGATGAGGAGGGAGTAGTTCTCCCTCGGGGCTGAGGGTATGTACCAGTAGCTATGTGTTTGATCTCTCTCTCTCTCTCTCTCTCGTGTTCTTGAGGTGATACAATCTTGATGTATCGCGAGCTTTGCTATTATAGTTGGATCTTATGATGTTTCTCCCCCTCTACTCTCTTGTAATGGATTGAGTTTTCCCTTTGAAGTTATCTTATCGGATTGAGTCTTTAAGGATTTGAGAACAGCTGATGTATGTCTTGCGTGGGATACCCGTGGTGACAATGGGGTATTCTATTGATCCACTTGATGTATGTTTTGGTGATCAACTTGCGGGTTCCGCCCATGAACCTATGCATAAGGGTTGGCACACGTTTTCGTCTTGACTCTCCGGTAGAATCTTTGGGGCACTCTTTGAAGTACTTTGTTTTGGTTTGAATAGATGAATCTGAGATTGTGTGATGCATATCATATAATCATACCCATGGATACTTGAGGTGACATTGGAGTATCTAGGTGACATTAGGATTTTGGTTGATTTGTGTCTTAAGGTGTTATTCTAGTACAAACTCTAGGATAGATTGAACGGAAAGAATAGCTTCGTGTTATTTTACTACGGACTCTTGAATAGATCGATCAGAAAGGATAACTTTGAGGTGGTTTCGTACCCTACCATAATCTCTTCATTTGTTCTCCGCTATTAGTGACTTTGGAGTGACTCTTTGTTGCATGTTGAGGGATAGTTATATTATCCAATTATGTTATTATTGTTGAGAGAACTTGCACTAGTGAAAGTATGAACCCTAGGCCTTGTTTCAACGCATTGCAATACCGTTTGTGCTCACTTTTATCATTAGTTACCTTGCTGTTTTTATATTTTCAGATTACAAAAACCTTTATCTACCATTCATATACCACTTGTATCACCATCTCTTCGCCGAACTAGTGCACCTATACAATTTACCATTGTATTGGGTGTGTTGGGGACGCAAGAGACTCTTTGTTATTTGGTTGCAGGGTTGCTTGAGAGAGACCATCTTCATCCTACACCTCCTACGGATTGATAAACCTTAGGTCATCCACTTGAGGTAAATTTTCTACTGTCCTACAAACCTCTGCACTTGGAGGCCCAACAATGTCTACAAGAAGAAGGTTTTGTAGTAGACATCAAGCTCTTTTCTGGCGCCGTTGCCGGGGAGGTTAGCGCTTGAAGGTATATCTTTAGATCTTGCAATCGAATCTTTTTGTTTCTTGTTTTAGCACTAGTTTAGTTTATAAAAGAAAACTAAAAAAATAGAATTGAGTTTGTCTCATACTCTTCATCTTTTTAATATCTTTCGTAAGTATGATGAAAAGGAAAATTGTGCCAAATTGTTAGAAGAAGAATGCATTAAAATGTTTGGCACTAAATCTTTGAATGATGAGCATGTTTGCAATGTTGTTAGTATGAACTCCTTGAATATCCATAGTACGAATGATGATTGCACTAGTTATGATGAAAATGCCTCCTATAAACATGTCAATTTTTGTGAAGTGCATTGGGTTTGCAAGTACACACCAAATAGGGAAGATAGATATTGCAAGAGGCATAAGCATTTTGAAACTAAATGGTTGCAAGAAAGGCTAAATGTTACTACTGAAAATTTAAAATTTCTTAGCCATACTTGTGAACTTTGCAATGAACATGGTCATTTAAATATCAAATGCAAATTGTTTCATGATCGAATCATGTCCAAAAATTGTGATGACCTGATTTCCCTTGCACACTATAATGAACTTAGTTTGCTTTTGGGTTATGAAGAAATGAAACGTCAAACTAAGATTATTCCAGAATATAACCTCGAGAAATTCCTCGATATTGTTCTAGAAGAAATTTATATGCATTGTGCGGTGAATTGCATTGAAAATCCTTATATTGCCAATTATATAAATAAAATAAAACAAATACATGATGAAGAGAATACTAATGAAAGGGAAGAGACTTCCCAATATCCTCCTATTATTTCTTATGATGAATCAGGTAACGAGGAGGAGCCTTCTATTCAACCAATCTCATTAATAAGGAGATCCAAAAAGAGGGTTGAACCCACACATGATGTGAAGAAGAAAAAGAAACGACGGAGAAGCAAAGGTAAAAAGGTATCTGTCCCAAATGATGTTGCTCCTATTA
This sequence comes from Triticum urartu, assembly GCF_003073215.2. Taxonomy (NCBI): domain Eukaryota; kingdom Viridiplantae; phylum Streptophyta; class Magnoliopsida; order Poales; family Poaceae; genus Triticum; species Triticum urartu. The sequence continues at coordinate 78,962,260 of NC_053028.1, read as the reverse complement.
CTCCTTGTGATGATGATAATTGCTATACTATTGGTGCTATCCATACTATTAATGATGAGAGTGATTATGCCTATGATATGAAAAGGCCCAAGCTTGGGGATGCTATGTTTAATGAAGATGATGTTTTTGAGAATATATTTGCTGCAGTTAATGTTTGTCCCAAGATTGGGGATGCTACGTTTAATGAAGATGATATTTTTGGTCTACCAAGTTTTGATATGCAAATTTATAATGATGATAGCATGCCTCCTACTTATGATGATTATATTGATGAAAGTGGGTTTGGAAGAGTGTCAACTTTAGGAAGTAATGATCCCGCTATTTTGGAGGATGTTGAATATTATTGTGATAATTATGAAAGTGGATTTGGAGAGGTCATGACTTTATTTAGTAATGATTCCACTATCTTGGAAGAGGTTTCAATCGATTATGATAGAACAAAGTTGCTACTTATGATAATTATTGTGATGATACATATGCTATAAAAAGTAGTTATGATTATATTTATAAAACTTGTCATGATTATTATTACCCTTTTTCTGAACATTACTCTTTTAATGTGGAAACAATTTATAGTATTCGAGTCTCTTATGATACTCCCACTATTCCGAATGAGAAGAATTTTGCTTGTGTGGAGAGTAGTAAATTTTCTATGCTTGTAGATCATGAAAAGAATGCTTTATGTGATGGTTATATTGTTGAATTCATTCATGATGCTACTGAAAATTATTATGAGGGAGGAATATATGCTTGTAGGAATTGCAATAATATCAAGTTTCCTCTCTATGTGCTTAAAGTTTTGAAGTTATGCTTGTTTTACATTCCTATGCTAGTTGATTATTGTTCACACAAGTTGTTTGCTCACAAAATCCCTATGCATAGGAAGTGGGTTAGACTTAAATGTGCTAGTCATATTCTTCATGATGCTCTCTTTATGTTTCAATTCTTATCCTTTATGTGAGCATCATTGAAATCATCATGCCTAGCTAGGGGCGTTAAACGATAGCGCTTGTTGGGAGGCAACCCAACTTTATTTTTGTTCCTTGCTTTTTGCTCCTGTTTAGTAATAAATAATTTATCTAGACTCTGTTATGATTTATTTTTATGTTTTAATTAGTGTTTGTTCCAAGTAGAACCATTGGGAAGACTTGGGGAAAGTCTTTCTGATCTTGCTGTAAAAAACAGAAACTTTAGCGCTCACAAGAATTGCTGCCATTTTTTATTGGAGAGTGATATTTAGTTAATTCTTTTTGAAGATGATTAGTAGATAAATTCCTCACGTCCATTAATTTATTTTATAATTTTTGGGGTTACAGAAGTATACGTTTGATCCAGATTACTACAGACTGTTCTGTTTTTTGACAGATTATGTTTTCTATGTGATGTTTGCTTACTTTGATGAATCTATGAGTAGTATCGGAGGGTATGAACCATAGATAAGTTGGAATACAGTAGATATTACACCAATATGAATTTAGAATGAGTTAACAACAGTACCTAAGTGGTGATTTATTTTCTTATACTAACGGAGCTTACGAGTTTTCTGTTAAGTTTTGTGTTGTGAAGTTTTCAAGTTTTGGGTAAAGATTCGATGGACTATGGAATAAGGAGTGGCAAGAGCCTAAGATTTGGGATGACCAAGGTACCCCAAGGAAATATTCAAGGACAACCAAGATCCTAAGCTTGGGGATGCCCCGGAAGGCATCCCCTCTTTCGTCTACTTCCATCGGTAACTTTACTTGGAGCTATATTTTTATTCACCACATGATATGTGTTTTTCTTGGAGCGTCATTTTATTTTCTTTTGTTTTTATTTATGTTAGAATAAAATACCAAGACCTGAAATTCTTAAATGTTAGAGAGTCTTCATATAGTTGCATAATTATTCGACTTCTAATTGAGCTTCACTTATATCTTTTTGAGTAGTTTGTCATTTGCTCTAGTGCTTCACTTATATCGTTTTAGAGCACGGTGGTAGTTTTATTTTATAGAAATAGATGAACTCTTATGCTTCACTTATATTATTTTGAGAGTCCTAAACAGCATGGTAATTTGCTTTGGTCATGAATTTAGTCCTAATATGATGGGCATCCAAAAGGTATATAATAAAAAAAACTTTCATATAAAGTGCATTGAATACTATGAGAAGTTTGATACTTGATGATTGTTTTGAGATATGAAGGTGGTAATATTAGAGTATGCTAGTTGAGTAGTTGTGAATTTGAAAAATACTTGTGTTTAAGTTTGTGATTCCCGTAGCATGCACGTATGGTGAACCGTTATGTGACGCAGTCGGAGCATGATTTATTTATTGATTGTCTTCCTTATGAGTGGCGGTCGGGGACGAGCGATGGTCTTTTCCTACCAATCTATCCCCCTAGGAGCATGCGCGTAGTACTTTGTTTCAATAACTAATAGATTTTTGCAATAAGTATGTGAGTTCTTTATGACTAATGTTGAGTCCATGGATTATACGCACTCTCACCCTTCCACCATTGCTAGCCTCTATAGTACCGCGCAACTTTCGCCGGTACCATACACCCACCATATACCTTACTCAAAACAGCCACCATACCTACCTATTATGGCATTTCCATAGCCATTCCAAGATATATTGCCATGCAACTTACCACCGTTCCGTTTGCTATGACATGCCTCATCATTATCATATTGCTTTGCATGATCATGTAGTTGACATCGTATTTGTGGCAAAGCCACCGTTCATAATTCTTTCATACACGTCACTCTTGATTCATTGCACATCCCGGTACACCGCCGGAGGCATTCACATAGAGTCATATTTTTTTCTAAGTATTGAGTTGTAATTCTTGAGTTGTAAGTAAAAAGAAGTGTGATGATCATCATTATTAGAGCATTGTCTCAGTGAGGAAAGGATGATGGAGACCATGATTCCCCCACAAGTCGGGATGAGACTCCGGACGAAAATAAATAAATAAAAAAGGCCAAAGAAGCCCAAATAAAAAAGAGAAAAAAAGAGGCCATAAAAAGGGAGAAAGGCCCAAATAAAAAAATAAGAGAAAAAGAGAGAAGGGACAATGCTACTATCGTTTTACCACACTTGTGCTTCAAAGTAGCACCATGATCTTCATGATAGAGAGTCTCCTACGTTGTCACTTTCATATACTAGTGGGAATTTTACATTATAGAACTTGGCTTGTATATTCCAATGATGGGCTTCCTCAAAATTCCCTAGGTCTTCGTGAGCAAGCAAGTTGGATGCACACCCACTAGTTTCTTTTGTTGATCTTTCATACACTTATAGCTCTAGTGCATCCGTTGCATGGCAATCCCTACTCACTCACATTGATATCTATTAATGGGCATCTCTATAGCCCGTTGATAGGCCTAGTTGATGTGAGACTATCTTCTCCCTTTTTGTCTCCTCCACAACCACCATTCTATTCCACCATAGTGCTATATCCATGGCTCACGCTCATATATTGCGTGAAGATTGAAAAAGTTTGAGAACACCAAAAGTATGAAACAATTGCTTGGCTTGTCATCGGGGTTGTGCATGATTTAAATACTTTGTGTGGTGAAGATGGAGGATAGCCAGACTATATGATTTTGTACGGATAGCTTTCTTTGGCCATGTTATTTTGAGAAGACATGATTGCTTGGTTAGTATGCTTGAAGTATTATTATTTTCATGTCAATATCAAACTTTTGTCTTGAATCTTATGAATCTGAATATTCTTGCCACAATAAAGAGAATTACATGGATAAATATGTTAGGTAGAATTCCACATCAAAAATTTTGTTTTTATCATTTACCTACTCGAGGACGAGCAGGATTTAAGCTTGGGGATGCTGATACGTCTCCAACGTATCTATAGTTTTTGATTGTTCCATGCTATTATATTATCTGTTTTGGATGTTTATGGGATTTATTATGCACTTTTATATTATTTTTGGGACTAACCTATTAACCCAGAGCCCGGTGCTAGTTTTTGTTTTTTCCTTGTTTTAGAGTATCGCAGAAAAGGAAAATCAAACGGAGTCCAATTGACCTGGAACTTCACGGAACTTATTTTTGGACCAGAAGAAGCCCACGGAGTATCGGAGATGGACCAGGAGAGTCTAGGGTTGCCCACGAGGGTGGGGGCGCGCCCACCCCCTGGGCGCGCCCCCCTGCCTCGTGGACAACCCGGAGATCCAACAAGGTACTTCTTCCTCCCATATATACCCATATAACCTAAAAACATCGAGGAGCACAATAGATCGGGAGTTCCGCCGCCAGAAGCCTCCGTAGCCACCGAAAACCAATCCAGACCCGTTCCGGCACTCTGCCGGAGGGGGATCCCTCTCCAGTGACCATCTTCATCATCCCGGTGCTCTCCATGATGAGGAGGGAGTAGTTCTCCCTCGGGGCTGAGGGTATGTACCAGTAGCTATGTGTTTGATCTCTCTCTCTCTCTCGTGTTCTTGAGGTGATACGATCTTGATGTATCGCGAGCTTTGCTATTATAGTTGGATCTTATGATGTTTCTCCCCCTCTACTCTCTTGTAATGGATTGAGTTTTCCCTTTGAAGTTATCTTATCGGATTGAGTCTTTAAGGATTTGAGAACACTTGATGTATGTCTTGCGTGGGATACCCGTGGTGACAATGGGGTATTCTATTGATCCACTTGATGTATGTTTTGGTGATCAACTTGCGGGTTCCTCCCATGAACCTATGCCATAGGGGTTGGCACCACATTTTCGTCTTGACTCTCCGGTAGATCTTTTGGGGCACTCTTTGAAGTTACTTTGTGTTGGTTTGAATAGATGAATCTGAGATTGTGTGATACATATCGTATAATCATACCCACGGATACTTGAGGTGACATTGGAGTATCTAGGTGACATTAGGATTTTGGTTGATTTGTGTCTTAAGGTGTTATTCTAGTACAAACTCTAGGATAGATTGAACGGAAAGAATAGCTTCGTGTTATTTTACTACGGACTCTTGAATAGATCGATCAGAAAGGATAACTTTGAGGTGGTTTCGTACCCTACCATAATCTCTTCGTTTGTTCTCTGCTATTAGTGACTTTGGAGTGACTCTTTGTTGCATGTTGAGGGATAGTTATATGATCCAATTATGTTATTATTGTTGAGAGAACTTGCACTAGTGAAAGTATGAACCCTAGGCCTTGTTTCAACGCATTGCAATACCGTTCGAGCTCACTTTTATCATTGGTTACCTTGCTGTTTTTATATTTTCAGATTACAAAAACCTTTATCTACCATCCATATACCACTTGTATCACCATCTCTTCGCCGAACTAGTACATCTATACAATTTACCATTGTATTGGGTGTGTTGGGGACACAAGAGACTCTTTGTTATTTGGTTGCAGGGTTGCTTGAGAGAGACCATCTTCATCCTACGCCTCCTACGGATTGATAAACCTTAGGTCATCCACTTGAGGGAAATTTGCCACTGTCCTACAAACTTCTGCACTTGGAGGCCCAACAACGTCTACAAGAAGAAGGTTGTGTAGTAGACATCAGGGTTGTAGCAGGCTAGCAGGACTCCAGAAGTCACCGCGTGACATTTCCCCGAAGGGACAGACACAGGAACGAAGTGGATCACATGCCGGCGAGTCTAAGTGTTCCGGAGTAGTAGTAACTGGGCTAGCAGGACTCCGGTAAACCGGGCTAGAGCAGACTACCATGGCTCAGTGCAAGCACTAGACTACATTTCCCCATAAGAGGCTACCAAGGATAAACAACTAGGTTGTCGGATCCCACACATACCAAGCATTTCAATCATACACACAATATGCTCGATATGTGCAAATACAACATGGCATCACAACAAAACTCTACGACTCAAAGTATTTATTCATAAGACTCCGAAGAGTCAGATATTACAAACATGGGTCTCATGACCCAGCATTCAAGTCATACAAGCAATAGCACATGCGGAAGCTTATCTTGTCTGAGTACAGACAGCTACAAATGAAAAAGGTTGAGAAGCCTGACTAACTACAAGACCCTGCCGAGGGCACAAGATCATAGCTGAGGTAACAAGCTAAATGTCGAAGTCCACGTGGAACTACTAGCGAGACAGAAATCTCTCTGCAAAAACATAAATTAAGCAAACGTGAGTACAAATGTACCCAGCAAGACTTACATCAGAACTATCTACATATGCATCGTTATCAACAAGGGATGGTGGGGTTTAACTGCAGCAAGCCAGCTTTCACTCGGTGGCTATCCTGAACTACGACTATAAGTAACTCTTTTTGAGGTGGCGCACACGAGTCCACATATTCACCAATCAATACACCACTATGGATCCGCTCCCGTCTCCCTACGAGAACGCCATCCATAGCACTCACGCTTATCTTGCACATTTTAGAGTATCCACTTTCACTTGTCTATGAATTGTACAGGCAACCCAGAGGTCCTTTACCACAGACGTGGCTATTCGAATAGATCATTTATAACCCTGAAGGGGTGTACTTCTTCACACACGCTCTCGCCACTTACCACCTTGTACACGTCGTGTATCTCGGCAACCTTCAAGCGGAAGCCTGGCGAGGGAGTTGGCCATGACCTGACTAACCACACAAGTCTCTAGTCCAGGTTTATCGCCTATTCGGGTTCCATCCATGAGGAGATCCGGCCGGGGTTTCGCTCACAGCCCCAAACGATGTGTACAGGGTTCCGCAACACCAAACGGGCGCCCGACATACCCGGCCACGGTGTATCTACCGCATCATAGCCCACCCCTAGGGTCAGCGCTACACACGACCTACAACACATATCCTACAAACACCAGAAACTAGTTGCAACTCCTATACAGAGGGCAAGGGCAGTTAATAAGTCGAGAGGGTCCATTGGTTTCGGGCCCAATGCGTGGTAGTAGCTGTTCATGGATCACAAACACAGAAGTCGGTTCCTAAGGACGGCTTCAATGAAACAACCCACCATGTACACCTACATGGCCTCTCATCGATACCTTTACCAAATCGTTTTCACACCCTTAGCTCTCAACCGTAGGACATGTTCACACACCTCCAATTCATCCCCGATGAATCAGACCTGACTCAACTCTAAGCAGTAGCGGGCATGACGAACAAGCATGAATGAGTAGGCACATCAAGGCTCAAAAAACTCCTACTCATGCTAGTGGGTTTCATCTATTTACTGTGGCAATGCCAGGTCATGCAGAGGAAAGGGGTTCAACTACCACAACATGTAACAGTTGAATCGTTGTTGTCCTAATGCAGTAAAATAGAGCTGGAGCGAGAGAATGGGATTGTATCGGAATGAACAAGGGGATTTTTCTTGCCTGGCACTTCTGAAGATAGTATAGTTCTTCATCGGTGTCATCGATCTCATCATTGAAACCACGTCTACTGAGAGGGGACAAATACCGGCAACAGAGGAGGAACACAATCAATGCAATGCAACAATATGATGCATGATCATGACATGGCAATATGCTACGGTTTGAGCTAATGCAACTAGCAACAAGTTAAATGAAGTTGGTTTGAACCCTAGGTTCAAATTCAAACTCCATATGTTAAATTTCATATGCCATTTATATGATTTTCCCTAAACAGTAGTCATAAGTTGTTCTAACATGCATGAAAAAGGTACACATGGATATATTGGATTTTTCTGATCATTTTTCATATATAACTTATTTCATTTGGAGTTACGTTGAATTTCTATGATTTTTAGAAGTTTTGGCGTATTATCTGAAATAAATAAATCATCTCTGATTTATTTAAAATCCCAGAAAATATTTACTACATCAGCATTAGGTCATGCCGACATCATCTAGTCAAAAGGGCCGACGCAAGTCAAACCTGATAGGCGGGACCCGCTTGTCAGTGACTCTGTTAGTTTACTGGGTTAATTAGCATTAAACTAACCCTAACTAAAGTATCAGCAGGGTTGAGCCCACGCGTAAGAGGGTCAGTTGGTTAATTAAGTTTAATTATAAACTTAACTGAAGTTAGCAGGGGCCTAGGCCCACTTGTCAGGACCCAGGGGAGGTCAAACCTCTGGTCAAATGAGTCAAACTCGCCGGCGTTTAACCGCCGGCAGGGTCAGATGCAACGGGGAGCTTCGGAAATGCTGCTCCGGCCACAGTTTGATGCGCGGGTGGGTGATACGGGAAGCTGGCGCTGTGGCGCGTGCAACGTTGACTTTGGCCGGAGTTGGGGTGGCCGGAAACGGCGGCAGTGACCTCAACGGCGGCGGCCGGAGCTCGGGCGTTTGCGAGATCGGTGCTGCGATGTGCAAACGAGCGCAACGAAGCACTAGCGAGGCTCTACGCACAGCGGTGAGCATGTTGGATGCACGCCCGGGACCAAATGGTCACTGGAGCGTCATCGGCGACGAGCACAGGCGGCGGCGCATTCGGTCATAGGTGAGACGGCGGCTACGGCGTGTGAACGAGACGGAGGAGAGGGGGTTAGGGTGAGGAGCTCACGGCAGTTGCAGCACGCGTCCCAACGGGCTCAGGGAAGGTCGGAGCTGAGAGGAGCGTCGAGGTGGATCTCCGGCGGCCGGCGATGAAAACGAAGACGGTGGCGTCGCTTCAGGCGTTCCGCGGGCGCATGACTTGATGAAGAGGGCGAGGGCGTCAAGGCGAAGCTCGTGGGCACGTCAGAGAGGCGAGGGGGAGGCGGTGGTTGTGTCTACGGCGAGCGGCTGCGACGAGCTCTGCTCGGGCAAAGAGGGAGAGAGAGCAGAGAAGGGGAGGAGCACAGGAGAGAGTGAGAGAGGTCCAGGGGGTGCGTGGCGTTTCCAGGGATGCCCAGGCAGTCGAGAGGGGGGCACGCAGGCAGAGTGGAGGTGGCCGACGTGTGGTCGCGTGCGCCGGGCATGCGCCCTTCGTCCTCCTGGCAAGAGGAGGAAGATGACAGGGGAGGTGGAGATGGCTTGGGCCGGCTTCAGAGTAGGCCGCACAGGTAGGCGCCAGGTAGGTTTTCTCTCTCTCTGGTTTTTCTATTTATGTTCTGTTTTCTATTTATTCAGTCTGTTTTTGATTTTATTTACAAACCAAACCAATTTATAAAATCCTGAAAATTTATATGTGGTTTAAATGGTCAGAACAAAAACCACATACTAAGTTTCAGAATATTTGAACTCATATCCTAAATACTATGGATATCAATCCAACTCAAATAATTATTGATTTAAATTCAAAGTCCAAAAATATTTCCTTAAAAATGTTCCTGAATTTTGGTTTGATATATATCTCTTGCCAAAATTCTCAAAACTATATTTAGGGCATTTTGGATTCACTGAATGCAATTTAAAAGGGTTCATGCCCTTCTTTTAAAAGATTTTGAGGCTTTCAAATTCCCTCAATTCAAGTTTATTCAATTTAAACATGATGCAACAACCAAGCTAGTCCAAGTGCAAGGTAAAGCTAGGGATGTGACAACTCACCCCCACTAAACAAGAATATCGTCCCGAGATTCAAGCGTAGGGTAAGAGGAAGAGGGGACACAAAGCTAACACAATCTTCATGAACCAAACTGCATCTCTCGAGGACATTGAATCATCACACCATATTGATCTTGACGTCTTTGCTTTGAGAACTCCATCCAACACGATGATGACAGAAAGAAACTCTACAGGAATCGATCTCCTCAAAGATCGAGCACTCGTGATCAAGTCATGGAGTGAGACGTTGAAACATCTCTTGAGGTGAGACACAAACCACACATCGAGAGCAATGGCAAGAGGTATATGACAACAGTTCGACTGGGTAGGAAAAAATACTATGCTTAAGATGATGGTGCATGGTTTCAAGATAAAGAGGAAATAATTGCCATGGTTCCATAACGGGGCACCTTATAGTAGGTGGCTTGTTGAATTATTCCCTTAAATGGCAAAAAGAATTACTTTTGATCCATAGATCATTGAAACTCTTCATACCAGCCTGAGGCTATTCACAATTGATCGTCTGAAAGAATTCAAAAGAATGTCATACTCAGTTTGGAAAGGAAACTACGGTTATAGGACAACTCGGCAAATGGAAGGCACATTCCAGTTGATACCAAGGATATAACCTAGTGACTGAGCGTTCTTTCAAGAACTTGAGCATTTCCATATTCATCAAGGTTTTACCAACATCTATAACAAAATCTTGGCAACACTCCATACTACCATGATGAATAGGGTTGGAGGATGCAGATACAAAGGAAGACAACACTCTCTCAGATTTCACCTTGGCGAGGCCAAGGAAACGAAATCTGGATGATCGACCGAGAGACATTTAGCACTCTGCTTCTAATGTTCTCCTTGATGTTCTACATACCACAGTCATACTTAAAGCATTAATGTTGGCATCAAGTATAGGTCGGACTTCGGGAAGACAAAGGATCCATAAGGAACAACTTCTAGAATAAGTCATATGGCATCCTCATGGGGAGGCGGCTAAATTGCTGAATCAAGATACTACCATAGTTGGCCTTCTGGCTAGGTGGGGTAGCCACAACATCCACTTTACTGGTTACAGAGAGACCAATATTATAGTTCTTGGAAAATGTTCCAACCATCATATCTGCCTGAGATTCAGATCTGGTTGGTGTCAGGATTTCCAGACTCAGCATGTCTGAAAGTGAAAGGTTGTAACACAAATCGACGAGATGACATTGCAAGATTCTCAGGAAATGAACTACGATAGCAAGCTCCAAAACATGAGCTGGTTCTGCTACATACATGTGAGCATGTTGTCCAAGACAAGAATGACCATATAGTAGTCTTATAATAAAACACTATCAAGTTCAGGTTAGGATCCATCATCAAGGATTTCGAAGTCTTTACGCGCGCTAGACTTCTTTTCCTTGAACAAGTCAATCAGTGGCTTGGTATGCTAAGAATACATATAGAATGAAGGTTGCAAGTCTCCAGACCACATAATACTTCGCACATATGCATGACTGGCTTGGGATGATTCCAGGGGAAGCAAAACAAGCTTTCTCAAATTCACGACGGCAACTTGCACCAAATGCACGTGAGTTAGAGGAAGTCACTTCTTTCATCCAAACATAGACCTCATGAATGGAACACGAAGGCATTGTTCACAAAGTTTTCCAACACTAGCTTAATGTCCAACAAAGTCATGGAGAAAATAGGGATGTTGTCGATGGGCTCAACAACAATTCATCCAGGTTTCCATATAAATGGAATTCCACAATTAAGTGAACACGGTGATAGCATTGGTCAGACAAAAGGATGTAATGGTGTATGCTCGAGGGATCAACCATGAGTAAGACAACATTACGAACATCGTTGGTTCTGATTTGATTTGAGGATAGCCCACACTCAAATCAAAGTTTGAACAAGACAATAGATCCAATAACTAATCATGAGGACCAATCAATGAAGATATCATCTTTATTCAACACACACACACACAAAATATATCCCTTAGTGATGAGCTAGGGCGGACAAGCTTTTATCTTCCAACTCTCCAAGTTATTGTTTAGCTTAACCAACTAGCTCAGGGGTATGCAAGACAGATTCTTGGAGAAGGGTTGGTTATAAAAAAACCAACTTGATCACGAGCTCAACATAACAGTTAGGGGACAACCTGGTGATACTTCCGAGAAGATATTCGGAAAATCACGAACCGCCGATATGCTACTAAGCTCGAGAACAATCTTGCTTCTCAGGGCAAGACGATATGATCAAATAAGCAAGGGATTGAATAATCCTAACTCATTGATCGAAGAGTGCACCAGAAATAAGGAGTAGGTAGCACAATCTATCCTAGAACAGTGATTTGTTATCCAACACGGTAAGAATGAGAGTATTGTACATTAACTACCAAGCAACGGAGTTGCTAGGAGTATTGAGTTCACACATCATGATTCACTTGTCGGCATTCCGGTTACAACAACATGGAACAGGGGAATGAAAATGATGGCAAGAAGCATCACTATATCAAGAATTCATAAGAGGTGGTGCAATTATCATGACATTTTTGATAAGAAAGAGGGTGACACTCCATGGTAGAACAGAGCAAAAGCTGGATTGGCATTTTGATCTACGGATTACAATTGCTTTGACCCAATCCTAGAAATGGATAAGGTACTGGAGTTTGTTTCTCCTAGTCATTACAAAATAGAATGGCCTGACGGACCACAAGAATATTAGACTTTGATGAACGAATGCAAGCATACTCTTGACTATCAATTGATAGACGAAGGTTGAATAACAACTAAAGAGGGACAACTCAAGGAACATATATATTTCTGAGTTGTGGATGTATAGATTAGTATGTCGAGTAAGGCTCAACATTTCTTCCGGGTAACCCATGCAGAACAGTAGAACTGGCAGATTCACAATATAACGGAGAACTCATCAAGAGCACTTTGGTTGCGATCTTTTGGTTCAAAAGAACTTCTGCCATATGCAGTTCATGGTATTTGGAAGAAGGAAATACCACAGACCTTGAGGACTATCGCAAAGGTTACTAATATCCTAAAGGAACGAGCAAACACTACCAACATGAAGTAAGTAGGGTGAATCTTGGGTTCAAGAACCCAAAGATGGAATACCTACTAAGTAAATGGCATCACAGGATGCTTTCGAGAATGATGGCCAAAATCATCACACTGTGACACATAACATGGATGGATTACTAGGTGATACCCTAAACACCTAGGATCATAATAATAACTCCAACATACATGTCGAGGCAATAGAGTACCTCAACCCACCGATTAATGTGGTTAATCTGGCCCAAAGGAACATCAGGAATGGAAAGAAGAGTTTGCAAATGCATTAGACTATTTAGAAACCTGGGATGACTCAGACAGCATAATGGTTGTAAATGCTCAAAAAGATTTAAGACATCCTGCATATGGTGGCATAACCACTCGATCGTCACCATATGAAGGTTCTGAGACCAACTACGAACACACAGAAGTAGAAGAGACTAAACTGAAACTTAAATACACTAATCCTATAAGTTTGCGGATTAGTAACATGTGATCCTGATAGAAGATGAGAAGCCTAGTTCTTAATACCCGTAGAAGAGAAGAGGATGACTCAGATCAGAAGGGCATAAGGTAAAGTAGGAAAAAGAGCCTTGCGTCCCTTCCCATAATCAATTCCCCTACATATAACTAAAGCATTTCTAGACTCAACTTCGACCAGTTTGGCTTGGTAATCCTACAGGCAGTCAGGCTCTGATACCAAAGTTGTCAATACCCCGATCCTAAGTCACATCGATCTAGCATGTAACACATCATATCACTTTGCGGCCTCACGCACGGTATTCCCACGGGTGCCACCTTACCTGGCCCGGGACCGTTTGCGCCTTTTGGCTCACGTATATGATAGTGTCGCTAGCATCCATATGACAGAGAACCTGGGCCGACATGACTATTAGTGAACCCAAAGTGGCACTGACTTACGGGGACAAGCATACATGAACCAGCATCGAGCGTGTCGGTCATCAGCTGTAGCAGGCTAGCAGGACTCCGGGAACCCGGGCTGTAGCAGGCTAGCAGGACTCCGGAAGTCACCGCGTGACATTTCCTCGAAGGGCCAGACACAGGAACAAAGTGGATCACATGCCGGCCAGTCTAAGTGTTCCGAAGCAGTAGTAACTAGGCTAGCAGGACTCCGGTAAACCGGGCTGTAGCAGACTACCATGGCACAGTGGAAGCACTAGACTACATTTCCCCATAAGAGAGGCTACCAAGGATAAACAACTTGGTTGTCGGATCCCACACATACAAAGCATTTCAATCATACACACAATATGCTCGATATGTGCAAATACAACATGGCATCACAACAAAACTCTACAACTCAAAGTATTTATTCATAAGACTCCAAAGAGTCAGATATTACAAACATGGGTCTCATGACTGATACGTCTCCAACGTATCTATAATTTTTGATTGCTCCATGCTATATTACCAACTATTTTGGACATTATTGGGCTTTATTATCCACTTTTATATTATTTTTGGGACTAACCTGTTAACCGGAGGCCCAGCCCAGAATTGTTGTTTTTTTTGCCTATTTTAGGGTTTCTAAGAAAAGGAATATCAAACGGAGTCCAAACAGAATGAAACCTTCGGGAACGTGATTTTCTCACCGAACATGATCCAGGAGACTTGGACCCTATGTCAAGAAACAAAGGAGGAGGCCACGTGGTAGGGGGCGCACCTACCCCCCCCCCCCCAGGTGCCCCCTCCACCCTCGTGGGCCCCCAGTTGCTCCACCGACGTACTCCTTCCTCCTATATATACCTACGTACCCCCAAACTATCAGATGCGAAGCCAAAACCCTAATTCCACCGCCGCAACTTTCTGTATCCACGAGATCCCATCTTGGGGCTGTTCCAGAGCTCCGCCGGAGGGGGTATCCATCACGGAGGGCTTCTACATCAACACCATAGCCCCTACGATGAAGTGTGAGTAGTTCACCTCAGACCTACGGGTCCATAGTTATTAGCTAGATGCTTCTTCTCTCTTTTTGGATCTCAATACAATGTTCTCCCCCTCTCTTGTGGAGATCTATTCGATGTAATCTTATTTTTGCGGTGTGTTTATTGAGACCGATGAATTGTGGGTTTATGATCAAGTCTATCTATGAACAATATTTCAATATTCTCTGAATTCTTTTATGTATGATTGGTTATCTTTGCAAGTCTCTTCGAATTATCAGTTTGGTTTGGCCTACTAGATTGATCTTTCTTGCAATTGGAGAAGTGCTTAGCTTTGGGTTAAATCTTGCGGTGTCCTTTCCCAGTGACAGTAGGGGCAGCAAGGCACGTATTGTATTATTGCCATCGAGGATAACAAGATGGGGTTTTCATCATATTGCATGAGTTTATCCCTGTACATCATGTCATCTTGCTTAAGGCGTTACTCTATTTTCATGAACTTAATACTCTAGATGCATGCTGGATAGCGGTCGATGAGTGGAGTAATAGTAGTAGATGCAGGCAGGAGTCGGTCTACTTGTCTTGGACGTGATGCCTATATACATGATCATACCTAGATATTCTCATAACTATGCTCAATTCTGTCAATTGCGCAACAGTAATTCGTTCACCCACCGTAAAATAGTTATGCTCTTGAGAGAAGCCACTAGTGAAACCTATGGCCCCCGGGTCTATTTTCATCATATTAATCTGCCAATACTTAGTTATTTCCTTTGCTTTTATTTTACTTTGCATCTTTATCATAAAAACTACCAAAAATATTATCTTATCATATCTATCAGATCTCACTCTCATAATTAACCGTGAAGGGATTGACAACCCCTTATCGCGTTGGTTACGAGGAGTTATTTACTTTGTGCAGGTACGAGGGACTCGCGCGTAGCCTCCTACTGGATTGATACCTTGGTTCTCAAAAACCGAGGGAAATACTTACATTACTTTGCTGCATCATCCTTTCCTCTTCGGGGAAATCCAACGCAGTGCTCAAGAGGTAGCAAGAAGGATTTCTGGTGCCGTTGCCGGGGAGTCTACGCAAAAGTCAATATACCAAGTACCCATCACAATCCTTATCTCCCGCATTACATTATTTGCCATTTGCCTCTCGTTTTCCTCTCCCCCACTTCACCCTTTCCGTTTTATTCGCCCTCTCCCTCTATCGTCCCTCTCTTTCTCTATTTGCCTCTTTTTGCCCGCTTGCTTTTTGTTTGCCTGTGTGTTGGATTGCTTGCTTGTCACGATGGCTCAAGATAACACTAAATTGTGTGACTTTACCAATACCAACAATAATGATTTTATTAGCACTCTGATTGCTCCTCTTACCGATGCTGAATCTTGTGAAATTAATACCGCTTTGCTGAATCTTGTCATGAAAGATCCGTTTTCCGGCCTTCCTAGTGAAGATGCCGCTACCCATCTAAATAGCTCGTTGATTTGTGTGATATGCAAAAGAAGAAAGATGTCGATAACGATATTGTTAAATTGAAGCTATTTCCTTTTTCGCTTAGAGATCGTGCTAAAACTTGGTTTTCATCTTTGCCTAAAAATAGTATTGATTCTTGGAATAAGTGCAAAGATGCTTTTATCTCTAAGTATTTTCCTCCCGCTAAGATCATCTCCCTTAGAAACGATATTATGAATTTTAAGCAACTTGATCATGAACATGTTGCACAAGCTTGGGAGAGGGTGAAATTAATGATACGTAATTGCCCTACTCATGGTCTGAATTTGTGGATGATTATACAAAAAATTTATGCCAGATTGAATTTTGCTTCTAGAAATCTTTTAGATTCGGCCGCGGGAGGCACTTTTATGGAAATCACTTTAGGAGAAGCTACTAAATTCCAAGATAATATTATGGTTAATTATTCTCAATGGCATACTGAAAGATCTACTAATAAAAAGGTACATGCAATAGAAGAAATTAATGTTTTGAGTGGAAAGATGGATGAACTTATGAAATTATTTGCTAGTAAAAGTGTTTCTTCTGATCCTAATGATATGCCCTTGTCTACTTTGATTGAGAATAATAATGAATCTATGGATGTGAATTTTGTTCGTAGGAACAATTTTGGTAACAACGCGTATAGAGGAAATTTCAATCCTAGGCCTTATCCTAGTAATCCCTCTAATAACTATGGTAATTCCTACAACAATTCTGATGGAAATTATAATAAAATGCCCTCTGATTTTGAATCTAATATTAAAGAATTTATTACATCGCAAAAGAATTTCAATGCTTTGATTGAAGAAAAATTGCTTAAGATTGATGAGTTGGCTAGGAACGTTGATAGAATTTCTCTTGATTTTGATTATTTGAAACTTAGATCTATTCCACCTAAGCATGATATCAATGAGTCTCTCAAAGCCATGAGAATTTGCATTGATGAGTGCAAAGAAAGAACCGGTAGGATGCGTGCTAAGAAAGATGCCTTTATAAGAGCGTGTTCTTCTAGTTCCTATGAAAATAAAGATGAAGATCTAAAAGTTATTGATGTGTCCCCTATTAAATCTTTGTTTTGCAATATGAATCTTAATAATTATGGGACTGAATATGATCCACCTTTACCTAGAAGGCGTTCCAAGAATTCGGAGTTTTTAGATCTTGATGCTAAATTTGATAAAAGTGGGATTGAAGAAATTAAAACCCTAGATTTTGCTAAACCCACTGTTTTGTATTTCAAGGAATTTAATTATGAAAATTGCTCTTTGATTGATTGTATTTCCTTGTTGCAATCCGTTCTAAATTCTCCTCACGCTTATAGTCAAAATAAAGCGTTTACTAAAGATATCGTCGATGCCTTGATGCAATCTTATGAAGAAAAACTTGAGTTGGAAGTTTCTATCCCTAGAAAACTTTATGATGAGTGCGAACCAACTATTAAAATTAAGATTAAAGATCATGAGTTCTATGCTTTATGTGATTTGGGTGCTAGTGTTTCCACGATTCCAAAGACTTTGTGTGATCTGTTAGGTTTCCGTGATTTTGATGATTGCTCTCTAAACTTGCACCTTGTGGATTCCACTATTAAGAAACCTATGGGAAGAATTAATGATGTTCTTATTGTTTCAAATAGGAATTATGTACCCATAGATTTTATTGTTCTTGACATAGATTGCAATCCTTCATGTCCTATTATTCTTGATAGACCTTTCCTTAGAACGATTAGTGCAATTATGATATGAAGGAAGGAAATATTAGATTCTAATTTCCGTGAAGGAAAGTAAGGGAACACTTTCCTAGAAATAAAATTAAATTACCTTATGGATCTATTATGAGAGCCACTTATGGATTGCCTACCAAAGATGGCAATACCTAGATCTATCCTTGCTTTTTATGCCTAGCTAGGGGCGTTAAACGATAGCGCTTGTTGGGAGGCAACCAATTTTATTTTTATTCCTTGCTTTTTGCTCCTGTATAGTAATAAAAATTTACCTAGCCTATGTTTAGGTTGTGTTTTTTGTGTTTAATTAGGGTTTGTGCCAAGTAGAACCGTTGGGAAGACTTGGGGAAAGTCTTTTTAATCTTGCTGTAAAAAACAGAAACTTTAGCGGTCACGAGAACTGCTGCCATTTTTATTTAGAAAGTGATATTTAGTTAATTCTTTTTGAAGATGATTAATAGATAAATTCCTCACATCAAGAAATTTATTTTAGAATTTTAGGGGTTCCAGATCTTGCGCTAGCTACAGATTACTACAGACTGTTCTGTTTTTGACAGATTCTGTTTTTTGTGTGTTGTTTGCTTATTTTGATGAATCTATGGCTAGTAAAATAGTTTATAAACCATAGAGAAGTTGGAATACAGTAGGTTTAACACCAATATAAATAAAGAATGAGTTCATTACAGTACCTTGAAGTGGTGTTTTGTTTTCTTTCGCTAACGGAGCTCACGAGATTTTCTACTTTAAGTTTTGTGTTGTGAAGTTTTCAAGTTTTGGGTAGAGATTTGATGGATTATGGAACAAGGAGTGGCAAGAGCCTAAGCTTGGGGATGCCCATGGCACCCCCAAGATAATCTAGGGACACCTAAAAGCCAAAGCTTGGGGATGCCCCAGAAGGCATCCCCTCTTTTCGTCTACTTCTATTGGTAACTTTACTTGGAGCTATATTTTTATTCACCACATGATATGTGTTTTGCTTGGAGCGTCTTGTATGATTTGAGTCTTTGCTTTTTAGTTTACCACAATCATCCTTTCTGTACACACCTTTTGAGAGAGCCATACATGATTTAGAATTTGTTAGAATACTCTATGTGCTTCACTTATATCTTTTTGAGTAATATAGTTTTGCTCTAGTACTTCACTTATATCTTTTAGAGCACGGTGGTGGATTTGTTTTACAGAAACTATTGATCTCTCATGCTTCACTTAGATTATTTTGAGAGTATTAAATAGCATGGTAATTTTCTTAAATAATCCTAATATGCTAGGTGTTCAAGATTAGTAAAAAATTTCTTATAAGTGTTTTGAATACTAAGAGAAGTTTGATGCTTGATGATTGTTTTGAGATATGGAGGTAATAATATCAAAGTCGTGCTAGTTGAGTAGCTGTGAATTTGAGAAATGCTTGTGTTGAAGTTTGCAAGTCCCGTAGCATGCACGTGTGGTAAACTTTATGTAACACATTTGAAACATGAGGTGTTATTTGATTGTCCTCCTTACGAGTGGCGGTCGGGGACGAGCGATGGTCTTTTCCTACCAATCTATCCCCCTAGGAGCATGCGCGTAGTGCTTGGTTTTTGATGACTTGTAGATTTTTGCAATAAGTATGCGAGTTCTTTATGACTAATGTTGAGTCCATGGATTATACGCACTCTCACCCTTCCATCATTGCTAGCCTCTTCGGTACCGTGCATTGCCCTTTCTCACATTGAGAGTTGGTGCAAACTTCGCCGGTGCATCCAAACCCCGTGATATGATACGCTCTTTCACACATAAACCTCCTTATATCTTCCTCAAAACAGCCACCATACCTACCTATTATGGCATTTCCATAGCCATTCCGAGATATATTGCCATGCAACTTTCCACCATTCTGTTTATCATGACACATTCATCATTGTCATATTGCTTAGCATGATCATGTAGTTGACATAGTATTTGTGGCAAAGCCACCGTTCATAATTCTTTCATACATGTCACTCTTGGTTCATTGCATATCCCGGTGCACCGCCGGAGGCATTAATATAGAGTCATCTTTTGTTCTAGCATCGAGTTGTAATCATTGAGTTGTAAATAAATAGAAGTGTGATGATCATCATTTTCTAGAGCATTGTCCCAAGTGAGGAAATAAAAAAAAGGAGAAAGGCCATAAAAAAGAGAAAGGCCCAAATGATAAAAAATAATGAGAGAAAAAGAGAGAAGGGACAATGTTACTATCCTTTGCCACACTTGTGTTTCAAAGTAGCACCATAATCTTCATGATAGAGAGTCTTTTGTTTTGTCACTTTCATATACTAGTGGGAAATTTTCATTATAGAACTTGGCTTGTATATTCCAACAATGGGCCTCCTCAAGTGCCCTAGGTCTTCGTGAACAAGCAAGTTGGATGCACACCCACTTAGTTTGTTTTGTTGAGCTTTCATACATTTATAGCTCTAGTGCATCCGTTGCATGGCAATCCCTACTCCTTGCATTAACATCAATCGCTGGGCATCTCCATAGCCCATTGATTAGCCTCGTTGATGTGAGACTTTCTCCTTTTTTGTCTTCTCCACATAACCCCCTCATTATATTCTATTCCACCCATAGTGCTATATCCATGGCTCACGCTCATATATTGCGTGAAAGTTTATAGGTTTGAGATTACTAAAGTATGAAACAATTGCTTGGCTTGTCATCGGGGTTGTGCATGATGAGAGCATTCTTGTGTGAGGAAAATGGAGCATGACTAAACTATATGATTTTGTAGGGATGAACTTTCTTTGGCCATGTTATTTTGAGAAGACATAATTGCTTAGTTAGTATGCTTGAAGTATTATTATTTTTATGTCAATATGAACTTTTATCTTGAATCTTTCAGATCTGAATATTCATACCACAATTAAGAAGAATTACATTAAAATTATGCCAAGTAGCACTCCGCATCAAAAATTCTGTTTTTATCATTTACCTACTCGAGGACGAGCAGGAATTAAGCATGGGGATGCTTGATACGTCTCCAACGTATCTATAATTTTTGATTGCTCCATGCTATATTATCTACTGTTTTGGACATTATTGGGCTTTATTATCCACTTTTATATTATTTTTGGGACTAACCTATTAACCGGAGGCCCAGCCCAGAATTGCTGTTCTTTTGCCTATTTTAGGGTTTCGAAGAAAAGGAATATCAAACGGAGTCCAAACGGAATGAAACCTTCGGGAACGTGATTTTCTCACCGAACATGACCCAGGAGACTTGGACCCTACGTCAAGAAACAAAGGAGGAGGCCATGAGGAAGGGGGCGCGCCTACCCCCCCCCCCAGCGCCCTCCACCCTCGTGGGCCCCCTGTTGCTCCACCAACGTACTCCTTCCTCCTATATATACCTATGTACCCCCAAACGATCAGATACGGATCCAAAACCCTAATTCCACCGCCGCAACTTTCTGTATCCACGAGATCCCATCTTGAGGCCTGTTCCGGAGCTCCGCCGGAGGGGGTATCCATCACGGAGGGCTTCTACATCAACACCATAGCCCCTCCGATGAAGTGTGAGTAGTTCACCTCAGACCTACGGGTCCATGGTTATTAGCTAGATGGCTTCTTCTCTCTTTTTGGATCTCAATACAATGTTCTCCCCCTCTCTTGTGGAGATCTATTCGATGTAATCTTCTTTTTCCGGTGTGTTTGTTGAGACCGATGAATTGTGGGTTTATGATCAAGTATATGTATGAACAATATTTGAATCTTCTCTGGATTCTTTTATGTATGATTGGTTATTGAGGGAGTCCTGGATTAGGGGGTGTTCGGGTAGCTGGACTATACCTTCGGCCGGACTCCTGGACTATGAAGATACAAGATTGAAGACTTCGTCCCGTGTCCGGATGGGACTTTCCTTGGCGTGGAAGGCAAGCTTGGCGATGCGGATATTCAAGATCTCCTACCATTGTAACCGACTCTGTGTAACCCTAACCCTATCCGGTGTCTATATAAACTGGAGGGTTGTAGTCCGTAGAGAATCAACTCCATACACAATCATACCATAGGCTAACTTCTAGGTTTAGCCTCCTTGATCTCGTGGTAGATCTACTCTTGTACTACCCACATCTTCAATATTAATCAAGCAGGAGTAGGGTTTTACCTCCATCGAGAGGGCCCGAACCTGGGTAAAACAAAGTGTCCCCAGTCTCCTGTTACCATCCGGCCTAGACGCACAGTTCGGGACCCCTACCCGAGATCCGCCGGTTTTGACACCGACGTTGGTGCTTTCATTGAGAGTTCCGCTGTGTGATCGACAAAAGGATCGATGGCTCGCCTGCAGATCAACTGCGACTTCGGCATCTTCGTCACCAGTTCGACTGGTCACCTTGGTTCGACCAAGAATTGCGCCCCGTGTTCGGATCACCATGTCCGAAAGAGGGCCTTCATCAAACATCAACTCCGATCTCTATCAAGATCATGGAGGAATCATCTATGGAGCTCGGGGGCTCAACGTCAACATTGCCCTCAAGCGACCGTGCTGTTTTTCTGGACAGCGAACTCGTATCTGCCACCACCACCTCCTCGAGTATCGCTTTGACGATCGCTTTGGCGGAATTTTGCGGAATTGAGCCTATAACAACCCTAGAAAATTTCGTCGAGTTCCGATGGAGGAATCTCTAGCAATCCACGATATACCGGAGCCCTGTCAAATCTGGACGGGAATTTGGATGAGTTTAGGGCGTGGTGTCCAGATTCTAGCTCGGACGTCCTTTGGAAGATCCAACCGTTGATCGGCTGCGGAATTCCTATATCTACCACCTCTCAAAATTTCGGCTCGATCCGACCGTCCATACTCCGGGAACCTTCCGATTAGTGCATCACTTTTCGGATCTGTTTTCTGCGCGAAAACGAATCCGACCCGAGTTCATCTTTTTTATGAACAGGATTTCGGACATCCCTTTTGAAGGAAGTTTTGTATGGGGTATTATGTTTTGTTCCCGAACACATCGCACTAACTGTAATATCTTTTGAACATGATCTTCAACATCATGCTGGTGTCAAACCAGTCCGGCAATATTGCTCCAAGGCTACCGACCTGCGCTAAACACGTCATCGCTTTGTTGAGCCGAGCTCAACTTCATCGGATCATCATCTCGGCAAGCCGAACAAGAGTCCGGCATCGCGAAGGATAAATCATCACCAACATCGCCGCCCCACGGATTACACGGAGCGGGCATACCGGCATCGCCGCACGGTTGCTTCATCAAGCCGGCATCGACCACGTCACGACCTGCATCGACAGGGCCGCACTATCGCTTCTTCAAGCTGGTGTCCGTCACGCCGACCTACTTCGTCTCATCGGCTGACATCGAGGCTTCGACATCTCAGCTGGACCGGGGGCTTCGCCATCTCTTCATCAACCTACTCCGGACACTTCGGCGTCGACCAGCTCCGTCACGTTAGCTGGGCCGAGGGCTTTGCCTCGGCGAGTCAACCTTTACCAGCATTGCCATGCCGTCGTTTTATCGCCCATCAGGCAATGGGTGTGCGGAGCGAGTCCCAATTTTGGGAATCACCTTCCTTCGGATTGCTACAACAAATAAACCAGGTGCTATTAATCCCAGTATTTTTTGCTTGTTTGGGTTCATTTTTCCCAAGGAATTATTACTCTGGTTTGTCCATGATATGTACACAGGTCTATCAAATGGTGACCGCATTAATGACGGTCGCGTGATGGATCGATCAGTTTCCGTACATAGTCTGGCGAACGCCGCATCCGAAGCTCGGACCGACCTGTGAATTCAGGCTTTGCCACGCCTTTACTACATCACGCCGACGCCCTGCATCGACATTGACTTCGGCGCCAGGCCATATTTCTTCTATTCCTCACTTTGCATAAATTATTTATTATGCAACACATTTATTATTATTATTATTATTATCATTATTACTATTATCTCCGATTTGCACTATTTTTTGTGCACAGGAAAATGATCCGGAGACTTCGGTGTCACTCTGCCGGTCTGCATTGACCATGCTATGTCACCACTTCGTCGTCTCGAGCTCTCCGCTCCGCCACCTCGGGACCGGCTTGGGGTATGGAACCTTGCCCCGCATCAAGCTCGGACCGCGTCATCAATACCGAACACATTAACCAGCTAAGTCGCTTTCATGCTCAAAGCTTTAATTTCTAACTTGCGTTCGGTTCGACCAAGCATTATACTTTTTTGGAAAAAATTGCTTGTAAAATTTTTCGTTGTCCAAACTTTGTTCGTGACACACAAATTCAAGGACCCAATTCACTTGGGGGCTTCCTTTATGAAGCTTTTCCTCTTGCATGTGATTATACTTGTACGGCTTCGTTCCTTGTTCGTGTATTATGCCACAATATGCACCATATTGACTTAAGCGATTTGCAAGCTGGGTTGCCTGGCTCCTGTGCTTACCCCTACGTTCCAGATTGTTCGGCTAGGGAGTAAAGGGAGCACCTCTGCGATTGTCACGATCGGGTCACCCGAGCCGGACCTCAGACTGGGTGAAGCCGAAAGCTAGCGCTCTTATAGTTATTCAATGATGGTCGGCACACAACGGAACTCATGAGTACAAAAAATCTATTGCACAAGTCTCATAATAACAATGAGCATCGAAGAAAGGTATCGGTGGGGGTACTATTTTCTTTGAAGATGCTTCTTACACTTCACGGTAATATAGCATAAGTTCCCTGAGCACGCTTTGTCTGTTACAGCCTTATGGCCTGATTGCCTGGTTATTGGAAACACCGTCGATATTCTCGACCGATGGAGTACATAACCCTTTTCGGTCCTTAACCAAAGAGGGAGAAGCCGACGGTCGGTTAAGACGCGTTTAAAGTTCGGTTGAACATAGATATGATGTAAGTACTTCGGTACATGCAATCATTCTTCTACCCAAGTCACTTGGGGGCTCTTAAGTTTATTTGAGCCGTTTTATAATAAGTGCTCTTCTTCTCAGTCGTTGCAAAGTTCTATTATTATTATTTATCACTCCTTTTTTCGACGCTAGTGTGCGGTCACTAGCCGGGGAGCTTAATTTCTCTCTCAAAGCCGCTAGAGTTTAGTTTGCTAAACTGGCCTAATGAGAAGTACTCCGCCCTCGGGATAGGAGGTTGAAGCCGTAGGCTGACCCGCTCGAAGTCTTGAGATAGGATGTGTCATGTTAAAGGACGACAGAAGCACTTCTTTTTTCTAAGACCAATTTTCGGGTTGGCACCGAACACTTGATCTTGTTCGGACGTCATGTTTTTACTGATGTTTCTTGGTTTTCCAATCTTTTTGGCACTTTTAAACTATTTGTGCTTTTCCAGCATTAGTCTCGCAGTGCAACGCCGGACACCTTTAGGGATTCGGTAAAAACATTCTCAGATATTGCTATATATGCATCGGTTTCGAATTATGTCTTCGGTCAATAGTTGGGTTGCCCGGCTCCTGCACTTGCTTCCTATGTTCCGTTTTGTTCGGCTAGGCGTGCAAAGGGAGAACCACTGCGATTGTGCTTCCAGCTCACATGGTTAAGCACCTTAGTGGAGAAAGCCAAAAACTAACTGTCACAATAAGCGTAAACTGGTCAGCGATCCGATGACTATGACGAGCCATTCATAACATTGGCCAAAGTGTTTACGGCTTGACCTCGACTGTCGCCGAACACTATCGGGGGCTATTAACTGGCCTCCCAAACTAAATCCTCGATATTTTGCTCTTACATCGGAGCTGAGGTTTCATGATCATGCTTAGCATGACAACCCAAAGAAAGGAACCGATAGCGGGACTATTTTCTTTGGAATACATTTCTTCTGTTAAATAGTAATATAACATATCTCTCTGCGCACCTTTGTTCATAAAACCGTATGGCCAGATTTCCTTGTTTGTCGTAAATCTTTGCCCTCATAAAGGCTTTATAAAGTAGGACAAACACTCCTCGGCTACTAGCCGAGGAGGTGGAAGTCGATGGTCGGTCAACAAAGTTTTATACAATGCGGATCCAAGCATTAATGACGTAAAGTACTTGGATACATAGAGTCATTACACATAATTTGTGATTTTACTATGGATATCGATCCTTAATTCGGCCACCCGTGCCCGAATTAAGGCTCGGGGGCTACTGGGCTTCGGCCTTATTATTTACAAATATTAAAGGGGCACATCGATCCCCTGATCTGGTGTTGCCACCCGACCAGTGTCTCGGGGGCTACTGCATTGCTTGTCCAATGCAGAAAATTTTATGTGCAATATAGTTTCCGACGAGATTTTGATCCTCAGGTTGGTCGGCCACACACAACCTGAGTCTCGAGGACTAAGCACGCCGCTTTTAGTGTCCCGAAGTATTCTGCTGAGCTTGGACTTAATCCTCAGGCCGATTTTGCAAATCAACCTGAGTCTCAGCGGCTACTGGGATCAGCGGTCTTACGTCATCCTTCAGGTGCATCTCGGGTTTTAGACCGACACACACCTTGAGGGCTACTAGCCATATATCTCGGCAGAGAATAAATTGCAATAATAAAAAAAATATTCACAAAAATCGGCCCACATTCGGGGTGGTGCACCACCTCGGAAGCAGCCCGGCATAAAGCTCGGGTGCTAGTGGCTGGCTCCATAGAGGGCATTTCCGGCATTAAGCTCGGTTAAACTTCTTCAAAACTTCTTTGAACCAAGGTGATTTACGACACCTCGGATACAGTCCGACGTTGGAGCTCGGATACACAGTCCGGCTTTGGAGCTCGGATACATTCCGGCGTTAGAGCTGGGAAGTGCGGACTTGGGCGCTGGAGCTCGAGTGCGCAGGAGATGGATAGGCAAAGGAGGAAGAAGGCACAGGTAAAAAGGTGGATCCTTATCCCCTTATATGGGCGGATGCGTTGTGCATCCCCACCTACCTAATAAAACTCGCTTGCCTCCCAAGCGCCGTGGTAAATGGCGCGGTTAGGGTTACCCACGTCCGTATTGATGAGAATCCCGTAAAAAGGGCACACGATCTCTGCTTTGACAAGACGTGCCAAGGAAACCGCCTCGCAAAACTTGCGGAGGTGGAAAAGTAAAAATGATTCGAGTAAAGGACTTGGCTGTAGTGTGATGGCGCACTGCAGAATACGTCAGTAGATTTGATTTGTGTTAATATTATTCTCTCTATGGCAATATGTGGAAACTTATTTGGCAGAACCGGACACTACTCTTGGTGTTTACAAATCTTCTATGAAGGACTTGGAGGAGGAACCCGCCTTGCAATGCCGAAGACAATTTGCGCCCCGGACTCATCGTCATTGAAGCCTGGTTCAGGGGCTACTGAGGGAGTCCTGGATTAGGGGGTGTTCGGGTAGCCGGACTATACCTTCGGCCGGACTCCTGGACTATGAAGATACAAGATTGAAGACTTCGTCCCGTGTCTGGATGGGACTTTCCTTGGCGTGGAAGGCAAGCTTGGCTATGCGGATATACAAGATCTCCTACCATTGTAACCGACTCTGTGTAACCCTAACCCTATCCGGTGTCTATATAAACTGGAGGGTTGTAGTCCGTAGAGAATCAACTCCATACACAATCATACCATAGGCTAGCTTCTAGGGTTTAGCCTCCTTGATCTCGTGGTAGATCTACTCTTGTACTACCCATATCTTCAATATTAATCAAGCAGGAGTAGGGTTTTACCTCCATCGAGAGGGCCCGAACCTGGGTAAAACAAAGTGTCCCTAGTCTCCTGTAACCATCCGGCCTAGACGCACAGTTCGGGACCCCTACCCGAGATCCGCCGGTTTTGACACCGACGGTTATCTTTGCAAGTCTCTTCGAATTATCAGTTTGGTTTGGCCTACTAGATTGATCTTTCTTTCAATGGGAGAAGTGCTTAGCTTTGGGTTCAATCTTGCGGTGTCCTTTCCCAGTGATAGTAGGGGCAGCAAGGCACGTATTGTATTTTTGCCATCGAGGATAACAAGATGGGGTTTTCATCATATTGCATGAGTTTATCCCTCTACATCATGTCATCTTGCTTAAGGCGTTACTCTGTTTTCATGAACTTAATACTCTAGATGCATGCTGGATAGCGGTCCATGAGTGGAGTAATAGTAGTAGATGCAGGCAGGAGTCGGTCTACTTGTCTTGGACGTGATGCCTATATACATGAGCATACCTAGATATTCTCACAACTATGCTCAATTTTGTCAATTGCTCAATAGTAATTCGTTCACCCACCGTAAAATACTTATGCTCTTGGGAGAAGCCACTAGTGAAATCTATGGCCCCCGGGTCTATCTTCATCATATTAATCTTCCAATACTTAGTTATTTCCTTTGCTTTTACTTTGCTTTTATTTTACTTTGCATCTTTATCATAAAAATACCAAAAATATTATCTTATCATATCTATCAGATCTCACTCTCGTAAGTGACTGTGAAGGGATTGAAAACCCCTTATCGCGTTGGTTGCGAGGAGTTATTTGCTTTGTGCAGGCACGAGGGGTTCGCGCGTAGCCTCCTACTGGATTGATACCTTGGTTCTCAAAAACTGAGGGAAATACTTACGCTACTTTGCTGCATCATTCTTTCCTCTTCGGGGAAATCCAACGCAGTGCTCAAGAGGTAGCAATTACCCAGCATTGAAGTCATACAAGCAATAGCACATGCGGAAGCTTATCTTGTCTGAGTACAGACAGCTACAAATGAAAAAGGTTGAGAAGCCTGACTAACTACAAGACCCTACCGAGGGCACAAGATCGTAGCTGAGGTAAGAAGCTAAACATCGAAGTCCATGTGGAACTACTAGCGAGACGGATGTCTCTCTACATAAACATAAATTAAGCAAACATGAGTACAAATGTACCCAGCAAGACTTACATCAGAACTATCTACATATGCATCGTTATCAACAAAGGGATGGTGGAGTTTAACTGTAGCAAGCCAGCTTTGACTCGGTGGCTATCCTGAACTACGACTACAAGTAACTCTTTTCAGGTGGCGCACACGAGTCCACATATTCACCAATCAATACACCACTATGGATCCGCACCCGTCTCCCTATGAGAACGCCATCCATAGCACTCACACTTATCTTGCGCATTTTAGATTATCCACTTTCACTTGTCTATGAACTGTACAGGCAACCCAGAGGTCCTTTACCGCAGACGCAACTATTCGAATAGATCATTTATAACCCTACAGGGGTGTACTTGTTCACACACGCTCTCGCCACTTACCACCATGTACACATCGTGTGTCTTGGCAACCTTTAAGCAGAAGCCTGGCGAGGGAGTCGGCCACGACCTGACTAACCACACAAGTCTCTAGTCCAGGTTTATCGCCTATTCGGGTTCCATCCCCGAGGAGATCCGGCCGGGGTTACGCTCACGGCCCCAAACGATGTGTACAGGGTTCCGCGACACCAAACGGGCGCCCAGCATACCCGGCCACGGTGTATCTACCACATCATATCCCACCTATAGGGTCAGCGCTACGCACGGCCTCCAACACATATCCTACAAACACCAAAAACTAGTTGCAACTCCTGGACAGAGGGAAAGGGCAGTTAATAAGTCGAGAGTGTCCATTGGTTTCAGGCCCAATGCATGGTAGTAGCTGTTCATGGATCACAAACACAAAACTCAGTTCCTAAGGACGGCTTCAATGAAATAACCCACCATGTACTCCTACATGGCCTCTCATCGATACCTTTACCAAATCGTGTTCACACCCTCAGCTCTCAACCATAGGACATGTTCACACACCTCCAATTCATCCCCGATGAATCAGACCTGACTCAACTCTAAGCAGTAGCAGGCATGACGAACAAGCATGAATGAGTAGGCACATCAGGGCTCAAACAACCCCTACTCATGCTAATGGGTTTCATCCACGTCTACTGAGAGGGGACACATACCGGCAACAGAGAAGGAACACAATCAATGCAATGCAACAATATGATGCATGATCATGACATGGCAATATGCTGCGGTTTGAGCTAATGCAACTAGCAACAAGTTAAATGAAGTTGGTTTGAACCCTAGGTTCAAATTCAAACTCCATATGTTAAAGTTCATATGCCATTTATTTGATTCGCCCTAAACAGTAGTCATAAGTTGTTCCAACATGCATGAAAAAAGTACACATGGATAGATTGGATTTTTTTGATCATTTTTCATATATATAACTTATTTCATTTGGAGTTACGGTTGAATTTCTATGATTTTTAGAAGTTTTGGGGTATTTTCTAAAATAAATAAATCATCTCTGATTTATTTAAAATCCCAGAAAATATTTACTGCGTCAGCATTAGGTCATGCTGACATCATCTAGTCAACAGGGCCGGTGCAAGTCAAACCTGACAGGCGGGACCCGCTTGTTAGTGACTCTGTTAGTTAACTGGGTTAATTAGCATTAAACTAACCCTAACTAAACTATCAGCAGGGCTGGGCCCACGCGTAAGAGGGTCAGTTTGTTAATTAAGTTTAATTATAAACTTAACTGAAGTTAGCAGGGGCCTTGGCCCACTTGTCAGGACCCAGGGGGGTCAAACCTCTGGTCAAATGAGTCAACCTCGCTGGTGTTTAACCGCCGGCGGGGTCAGACGTAACGGGGAGCTTCGGAAACGGTGCTCCGTCCATGGTTCGATGCGCGGGTGGGTGATACGGGAAGCTGGCGCTGTGGTGCGTCCAACGGTGACTTTGGCCGGAGCTGGGGTGGTCGGAAATGGCGGCAGCGACCTCAACAGCGGCGGCCGGAGCTCGGGCGTTCGCGGGATTGGTGCTACGGTGTGCAAACGAGCGTAGCGAAGCGCTAGCGAGGCTCTACGCGCGGTGGCGAGCATGTTGGATGCACGCCCGGGACCAAATAGTCACCGGAGCATCATCGGTGACGAGTGCAGGCGGCGGCGCGTTCAGTCACAGGCGAGACGACGGCTACGGCGTGCGAACGAGACGGAGGAGAGGGGGGTTAGGGTGAGGAGCTCACGGCAGTTGCAGCACGCGTCTCAGCGGGCTCGGGGAAGGTCGGAGCTGAGCGGGGCGTCGAGGTGGATCTCCGGCGACCGGCGATGAAAACAAAGACGGTGGCGTCGCTTTAGGCGTTAGCGGGCGCGTGACTTCGTGGAGAGGGCGAGGGCGTCGAGGCGAAGCTCGTGGGCACGTCGGAGAGGCGAGGGGGAGGCGGTGGCTGTGTCTACGGCGAGCGCCGGCGACGAGCTCCGGTCGGGTAGAGAGGGAGAGAGAGCAGAGGAGGGGAGGAGCACAGGAGAGAGCGAGACAGGTCCAGGGGGTGCGAGTCGTCTCCAGGGACGCCCAGGTAGTGGAGGGGGAGCACGCAGGCAGAGTGGAGGTGGCCGGAGTGTGGTCACGCGCGCTGGGCACACGCCCTTCGTCCTCCTGGCAAGAGGAGGAAGACGACGGGGAGGTGGAGATGGGCTGGTCCGGCTTCAGCAGCAGGCCACACAGGTAGGCTCGAGGTAGGTTTTCTCTCTCTCTGGTTTTCTATTTATGTTCTGTTTTCTATTTATTCACTCTATTTTTGATTTGATTTACAAACCAAACCAATTTATAAAATCCTGAAAATTTATATGTGGATTAAATGGTCAGAACCAAAACCACATACTAAGTTTCAGAATATTTGAACTCATATGCTAAATACTATGGATATCAATCCAACTCAAATAATTATTGATTTAAATTCAAAGTCCAAAAATAATTCCTTAAAAATGTTCCTGAATTTTGGTTTGATATATATCTCTTGCCAAAATTCTCAAAGCTATATTTAGGGCATTTTGGATTCACTGAATGCAATTTAAAAGGGTTCCTTCCCTTCTTCTAAAGGATTTTGAGGCTTTCAAATTCCCTCAATTCAAGTTTATTCAATTTAAACATGATGCAACAAGCAAGCTAGTCCAAGTCCAAGGTAAAGCTAGGGATGTGACATGAACATTATTCATTCATCTGTAGCATTGAACCTATGAAGGTTGAAGAAGCATTGGAAGATCTGGATTGGATAAATGCCATGCATGAAGAGCTACACAACTTTGAGAGGAACCAAGTGTGGACATTGGTTGAGAAGCCCGACAACAACCACAACATCATCGGTACCAGATGGGTGTTTCACAACAAGCAAGACGAAGATGGACAAGTCGTTTGCAACAAAGCGTGTCTCGTCGTCCAAGGCTACACTCAAGTCGAAGGTATGGACTATGGTGAGACATATGCCCCCGTTGCTAGACTTGAGTCCATCCGCATCTTACTTGCCTATGCTAATCACCATGATATTACCTTTCACCAAATGGGCATTAAAAGTGCTTTTCAAAATGGTGAAATTGAGGAGGAATTTTATGTTAAACAACCTCCCGGCTTTGTTAATCCTAAGAAACCTGACCATGTTTACAAACTTCACAAAGCTCTTTATGGTCTTAAACAAGCTCCTAGAGCGTGGTATAAATGCTTGACCAAGTCTCTTATTGAAAAAGGCTTTGAGATTGGAAAGATAGATTCTACTCTTTTTACTAAAAGGGTTAATGGTGAATTATTTGTGTGCCAAATTTATGTTGATGATATCATATTTGGTTCGACTAACCCTCATTTTGGTGAAAATTTTGGAAAGCTAATGTCGGAGAAGTTTGAGATGTCTATGAAGAGTCAACTCAAGTTCTTTCTTGGTTTGCAAATCAAGCAAACTAAGGTGGGTAGCTTTGTTTCCCAAACAAAGTATACCAAGGACTTATTCAAGAAGTTCAACATGCAAGAATGTAAAGGTATGGATACACCCATGCCTACTAGTGGACATCTTGACTTGACTAAGGATGGCGAACCAGTTGACCAAAAGGTTTATCGCTCTATGATTTGTTCATTGTTATATCTATGTGCCTCCCATCCTGATATTATGCTAAGTGTGTGCATGTGTGCATGATATCAAGCGGCCTCCAAAGAATGTCATCTAAGGCTGTGAAAAGGATAGTGAGATACTTAATTCATACGCCAAATTTTGGCATTTGGTATCCTAAGAGGTCTTCTTTTGATCTTGTTGGCTATTCCAACTCGGACTATGCCGGAGACAAGGTTGATAAAAAGTCCACTTCGGGTACATGTCAATTTCTTGGTAGATCCCTTGTGTCTTGGTCCTCCAAGAAACAAAACTCGGTATCCTTATCCACCACCGAAGCGGAATACATTGCCGCTGGTTCATGTTGTGCTCAGTTACTTTGGATGACCCAAACTCTTAAATATTATGTCATCTATGTGAAACATATTCCATTGCTTTGTGACAATGAAAGTGCTATTAAGATTGCTCACAATCCCGTGTAACATTCTCGAACTAAGCACATTGAAGTTCGTCATCATTTCATTCGAGATCATGTTGCTAAAGGGGACATTGATCTTAAGCATGTTCGTACCGATAAGCAATTGGTGGATATATTCACCAAACCGCTTGATGAGAAAGTATTTTGCCGTTTGAGAGGTGAATTGAACATCATTGATGCTTCAAACTTGGAGTAGAAACTCCATTTGGATACATGCAAGGCATGAGCCTTTGACTAGTCCTTGATATTTCTCTTATGATGATGATCATATGTCTTGGATATACTTGTACCCTTGCATGCTATCAAACCCTTGTAGGTACTTGGATGAATCTAAATCTATGAGATTGCAAAACACTCACATCTTGAGCAATCTCTACATCACCAAGACTCTACAATATGGTGGTTGAAGACAAGGAAGCATGAATCCTTTCAACATATCCTTTGACAATTTCTTTATATCAAGATTCATTTGATTTCATGATTTTAATTTTTGATACACAAGTGCTCTCCCTTGCAAAACTAACCCATGTAGGTAGATGAACTCAAACTACAAGCGGTGCTCCCAACTCATTGATGAGCTACATCAACCTTGAGCATCCCACACAAGTTCAACTACATGATCAAGATCAACACCACCACCCAAGGTATGTTATTCCATCTTAGAGAAGCTTTACCCCAAGACATGGGTCAAAGCATCTCAACAAGATGCGGATACATCAAAATGCTTAAACGAAAAATGGTAACCCCATTTTTGAGCTTAAATGATGAGTATGACCTACGGTCAAGTGTTCGCACTTGACTCCTCAGTAAATATACTCTAACATAGGTGACTTTGTCGCCGACCTATTCTAGATGAAGTTCTCTAGTGTTTCCTTGTGTCGTTGCATTTGTCTCTTGCATGTTTGTTTCCAAACTTCTTCTAGATTTTTTTTCTTTTTCTCTGTTATGTTCTGCATTCCCTGCATCCAATTCATTGCAATCTTTCAGTTGATTCCTTGCAAATATTTTTGAGATCTTATTTGCCTAGTGAGCTGAGATGACTACTATTTTCTCTCTATATTGAATTCGGCCTCACCGTTTTGTCTCTTTCGGTCCAACCGAACCATTTTGGTGCCACCGAAAAAACAACTCGGTGTTACCGATTTCCATGCTGAGAAAACACTTTGTCATTTGCATCCTACATATTTGTTCTAGCTGCACTCAATGACTCTTGTCCTCTACCTGCATCACATTCTACATGTTGCTTTGTTTTGCGACTCAAGGACCAAACCCTTTTCGACTCACATTCCAGAAGACCCTTCTTGGAAATTCATGTCAAAGGGCGAGATAGATCACATCAAAGGGGAGAATACTTAATCACATCAAAGCTTGATCACATCAAAGGGGAGAATACTTAATCACATCAAAGGAACAGAGACCCCAGATGCTTGATATTCAAGAGGAGAGAAGTCACATGTCTCTAAGAGGGGAAAGACATGGCAGTATGTGTTATGGAACGAGTAAAGAGACTTGCCGGTAAAGAGATTGAACTAGGTATGATGATACCGACGATCGAATCTCGGGCAAGTAACATACCGATGACAAAGGGAATGACATATGTTGTTATGCGGTTTGACCGATAAAGATCTTTGTAGAATATGTAGGAGCCAATATGAGCATCCAGGTTCCACTATTGGTTATTGACCGGAGATGTGTCTCGATCATGTCTACATAGTTCTCGAACCCGTAGGGTTCGCACGCTTAACGTTCGATGACGATTTGTATTATGAGTTATGTGTTTTTGATGACCGAAGTTTGTTTGGACTCATAGATGAGATCACGGACATGGCGAGGAGTCTCGAAATGGTCGAGAGGTAAATATTGATATATTGGAAGGTTATATATGGACACCGGAATGGTTCCGAAGAAAATCGGGGATTTTTCGGAGTACCGAGAGGTTACCGGAACCCCCCGGGAAAGTTATTGGGCCTAATGGGCCATAGTGGAGGAGAGGAGGCAGGCCACGGGAGGTGGGGCGCGCCCCCTTGCCCCAATACAAATTGGACAAGGGGAGGCCCCCCCCTCTTTCCTTCTCCCTCTCCCTCATTTCCCCTTCCCCCCTCTCCGTTGGAAGGAAAGGGGGCCGAATCCTACTAGGTTTGGAGTCCTAGTAGGACTCCCCCCTTGGCGCGCCTCCCCCTTGGCCGGCCTCCTCCTCGCCCCCTCCTTTATATACGTGGGAAGAGGGCACCCCAAAGGCACAACATCAATTGTCTTAGTCGTCTGTGGTGCCCCCCTCCACAGTTTACCACCTCGGTCATATTGTCATAGTGCTTAGGCGAAGCCTTGCGCGGATCACATTATCAACACCGTCACCACACCGTCATGCTGACAAAACTCTCCCTCGACCCTCTACTAGATCAAGAGCTCGAGGGACATCATCGTGCTGAACGTGTGCTGAACACGGAGGTGCCATACGTTCGGTACTTGGATCAGTTGGATCGTGAAGACGTTCGACTACATCAACCATGTTACTAAACGCTTCTGCTTTCGGTCTACGAGGGTACGTGGACACACTCTCCCCTCTCGTTGCTATGCATCTCCTAGTTAGATCTTGCGTGATCATAGGAATTTTTTTGAATTACTACGTTCCACAACAGTGGCATCCGAGCCAGGTCTATATGTAGATGATATATGCACGAGTAGAACACAAAGAGTTGTGGGTGATAATAGCCATACTGCTTACCACCAACCTTTTAATTTGATTCGGTTGTATTGTTGGATGAAGCGGCCTGGACCGACATTACATGACCGCATTCATGAGACTGGTTCTACCGACGTGCTTCGCACACAGGTGGTTGGCGGGTGTCTGTTTCTCCAACTTTAGTTGAATCGAGTTTGACTACGGCCGGTCCTTGTTGAAGGTTAAAACAGCACACTCGACGAAAAATCGTTGTGGTTTTTGATGCGTAGGTAAGAACGGTTCTTGCTAGAAGCCCTTAGAAACCACGTAAAACTTGAAACAACAAAGTAGAGGACGTCTAACTTGTTTTTGTAGGGCATGTTGTGATGTGATATAGTCAAGACGTGATGAGATATAAATTGTTGTATGAGATGATCATGTTTTGTAGAAGTTATCGGCAACTGGCAGGAGCCTTATGGTTGTCACTTTATTGTATGGAATGCAATCACCATGTAATTGCTTTAAATTATCACTAAACGGTAGCGATAGTCGTAGAAGCAATAGTTGGCGAGATGATAACGATGCTATGATGGAGATCAAGGTGTCAAGCCGGTGACGATGGAGATCAAGGTGTCAAGCCTGTGACGATGGATATCGGGACAGTGCTTTGATGATGGAGATCTAAGGCACAAGATGATGATGGCCATATCATGTCACATATTTTGATTACATGTGATGTTTATCCTTTATGCATCCTATTTTTCTTAGTACGACGGTAGCATTATAAGATGATCCCTCACTAAATTTCAAGGTATAAGTGTTCGCCCTGAGTATGCACCATTGCTACAGTTCGTCATGCCGAGACACCACATGATTATCGGGTGTGATAAGCTCTACGTTCACATACAACGGGTGCAATCCAGTTTTGCACATGCAGAATACTCGGATTAAACTTGACGAGCCTAGCATATGCAAACATGGTCTCGAAACACTGAGACCGAAAGGTCGAACGTGAATCATATAGTAGATACGATCAACATAGTGATGTTCACCATTGAAAACTACTCCATCTCATGTGATGATTGGACATGGTTTAGTTGATATGGATCACGTGATAGATGACTAGAGGGATGTCTATCTAAGTGGGAGTTCTTAAGTAATATGATTAATTGAACTTTAATTTATCATGAACTTAGTCCTGATAGTATTTGCATATCTATGTTGTAGATCAATAGCTCTCGTATAGCTCTCCTGTTTTATTTTGATATGTTCCTAGAGAAAACTAAGTTGAAAGATAATAGTAGCAATGATGTGGACTGGGTCCGTGATCTGAGGATTATCCTCATTGCTGCACAGAAGAATTATGTCCTTGATGCACCGCTAGGTGACAGACCTATTGCGGGAGCAGATGCAGACGTTATGAATGTCTGACAAGCTCGGTATGATGACTAGTTGATAGTTTAGTGCACCATGCTTTACGGCTTAGAACCGTGACTTCAAAAATGTTTTGAATGACATGGAGCATATGAGATGTTCCAAGAGCTGAAAATGATATTTCAGACTCATGCCCGTGTTAAGATGTATGAGACCTCTGACAAGTACTTTGCCTACAAGATGGAGGAGAATAGCTCAACTAGTGAGCATGTGCTCATAATGTCTGAGTACTACAATCACTTGAATCAAGTGGGAGTTAATATTCCAGATAAGATAGTGATTGAAAGAGTTCTCTAGTCACTATCACCAAGTTACTAGAACTTTGTGATGAACTATAATATGCAAGGGATAACGAAAACGATTCCCAAGCTCTCCGCGATGCTGAAATCGGCGAAGGTAGAAATCAAGAAATAGCATCAAGTGTTGATGGTTAACAAGACCACTAGTTCCGAGAAAAGGGCAAGGGAAAGAAAGGGAACTTCAAGAAGAATGGCAAGCAAGTTTCCACTCCCGTGAAGAATCCCAAAGCTAGACCCAAGCCTGAAACTGAGTGCTTCTACTGCAAAGGAAATGGTCACTGGAAGTGGAACTGCCCCAGATACTTGGCGGATAATAAGGATGACAAAGTGAACAAAGGTATAATTGATATACATGTTATTGATGTGTACTTTACTAGTGTTCATAGTAGCCCCTGGGTATTTGATGTCGGTTCAATTGCTAATATTAGTAACTCAAATCAGGAGTTACGAAATGAACAGATATTAGTTGAGGGCAAGGTAACGATGTGTGTTGGAAGTGATTCCAAGGTTGATAAGATCACCATCGCATACTCCCTCTACCATCGGGATTAGTGTTGAACCTAAATAAATGTTATTTGGTGTTTGCGTTGAGCATGAATATGATTGGATCATGTTTATTGCAATACGGTTATTGATTTAAGTCAGAGAATAATTGTTGTTCTGTTTATATGAATAAAACCTTATATGGTCATACACCCAATGTGAATGGTTTATTGAATCTCGATCGTAGTGATACACATATTCACAATATTGATGCCAAAAGATTCAAAGTTGATAATGAAAGTGCAACATATTTGTGGCACTGCCGTTTAGGTCATATTGGTGTAAAGCGCATGAAGAAACTCCATGCTGATGGGCTTTTGGAATCAATTGATTATGAATCACTTGATGCTTGTGAACCATGCCTCATGGGCAAGATGACTAAGACTCCATTCTCCGGAACAATAGAGAGAGCCACTGACTTATTGGAAATAATACATACCGATGCATGCGGTCCGATGAGTATTGAGGCTCGTGGCGGGTATCATTATTTTCTGACCTTCAGAGATGATTTGAGCAGATATGGGTATATCTACTTAATGAAACATAAGTCTGAAACATTTGAAAAGTTCAAAGAATTTTAGAGTGAAGTAGAAAATCATCGTAACAAGAAAATAAAGTTTCTACAATCTGATCGCAGAGGCGGATATTAGAGTTATGAGTTTGGTCTTTATTTGAAAAAATATGGAATAGTTTCGCAACTCACGCGACCTAAAACACCAGAGCGTAATGGTGTGTCTGAACATCGTAACCGTACTTTATTAGATATGGTGCGATCTATGATGTCTCTTACCGATTTACCACTATCATTTTTGGGTTATGCATTAGAGACGCCTACATTCATGTTAAATAGGGCACCATCTAAATACGTTGAGACGACACCATATGAACTGTGGTTTGGCAAGAAACCTAAGCTGTCCTTTCTTAAAGTTTGGGGCTGCGATGCTTATGTGAAAAAGTTTCAACCTGATAAGCTCGAACCGAAATCTGAGAAATGCGTCTTCATAGGATACCTAAAGGAAACTGTTGGGTACACCTTCTATCACAGATCTGAAGGAAAGATATCCGTTGCTAAGAATGGATCCTTTCTAGAGAAGGAGTTTCTCTCAAAAGAAGTGAGTGGGAGGAAAATGGAACTTGATGAGGTGATTGTACCTTCTCCTGAATTGGAAAGTAGTTCATCACAAAAATCAGTTCCAGTGATTCCTACACCAATTAATGGGGAAGTTAATGATGATGATCATGAAACTTCAGATCAAGTTACTACTGAACCTCGTAGGTCAACCAGAGTAAGGTCCGCACCAGAGTGGTACGGTAATCCTATTCTGAAAGTCATGTTACTAGACCATGACGAACCTACGAACTATGAGGAAGTGATGATGAGCCCAGATTCTGCGAAATGGCTGGAGGCCATGAAATCTGAGATGGGATCCATGCATGAGAACAAAGTGTGGACTTTGGTTGACTTGCCCGATGATCGGCGAGCCATAGAGAATAAATGGATCTTCAAGAGGAAGATGGATGCTGATGGTAGTGTTACTATCTACAAAGCTCGACTTGTCGCAAAAGGTTTTCGACAAGTTCAAAGTGTTGACTACGATAAGATTTTCTCAGTCGTAGCGATGCTTAAGTCTGTCCGAATCATGTTAGCAATTGCCGCATTTTATGATTATGAAATTTGGCAAATGGATGTCAAAACTGCATTCCTTAATGGATAGCTTAAAGAACAGTTGTATATGATGCAACCAGAAGGTTTTGTCGATCCTAAAGGTGCTAACAAAGTGTGCAAGCTCCAGCGATTCATTTATGGACTGGTGCAAGCCTCTCAGAGTTGGATTATACGCTTTGATAGCGTGATCAAAGCATATGGTCTTATACAGATTTTTGGAGAAGCTTGTACTTACAAGAAAGTGAGTGGGAGCACTACAGCCTTTCTGATAAGTATATGTGAATGGCATATTGTTGATCGGAAATGATGTAGAATTTTTTGGAAAGCATAAAGGAGTGTTTGAAAGGAGTTTTTCAAAGAAAGACCTCGGTGAAGCTGCTTACATATTGAGCATCAAGATCTATAGAGATAGATCAAGACGCTTGATAAGATTTTTCAATGAGAACATACCTTGACAAGATTTTGAAGTAGTTAAAAATGGAACAGTCAAAGAAGGAGTTCTTGCCTGTGTTGCAAGGTGTGAAATTGAGTAAGACTCAAAACCTGACCACAACTGAAAATAGAGAGAGAATGAAAGTCATTCCCTATGCCTCAGTCATAGGTTCTATAAAGTATGCTATGCTATGTACCAGACCTATTGTGTACCTCGCCATGAGTTTGGCAAGAGGGTACAATAGTGATCCAGGAGTGGATCACTAGACAACGATCAAAATTATCCTTAGTTACCTAAGAGGACTAAGGAAATGTTTCTCAGTTATGGAGTTGATAAAGAGTTCGTCGTAAAAGAGTTGCGTCGATGCAAGCTTCAACACTAATCCAGATGACTCAGAATCTCAATTTGGATACATATTGAAAGTGGGAGAAATTTGCTAGAGTAGCTCAATGCAGAGCATTGTAGACATAAAAAATTGCAAAATACATACAGATCTGAATGTGGCAGACCAGTTGACTAAGCTTCGCTCAAAAGCAAAACATGATCACACCTTTGTACTCTTTGGGTGTTAATCACATGGTGATGTGAACTAGATTATTGACTCTAGTAAACCCTTTGGGTGTTGGTCACATGGCGATGTGAACTATTG
The DNA here is from genome assembly GCF_003073215.2 of Triticum urartu. Classification (NCBI taxonomy): domain Eukaryota; kingdom Viridiplantae; phylum Streptophyta; class Magnoliopsida; order Poales; family Poaceae; genus Triticum; species Triticum urartu. The sequence goes on along the minus strand of NC_053028.1, from coordinate 78,921,703 downwards.
GTGTTAAATCACATGACGGTGTGAGCTAGATTATTGACTCTAGTGCAAGTGGGAGACTGGAGGAAATATGCCCTAGAGGTAATAATAAAGTTGTTATTTATATTTCCTTATATCATGATAAATGTTTATTATTCATGCTAGAATTGTATTAACCGTAAACTTAATACATGTGTGAATACATAGACAAAACAAAGTGTCCTAGTATGCCTCTACTCGACTAGCTCATTAATCAAAGATGGTTAAGTTTCCTAACCATAGACATGTGTTGTGATTTGATGAACGGTATCACATCATTAGGAGAATGATGTGATGTACAAGACCCATCCGTTAGCTTAGCATAATGATCATTAAGTTTTATTGATATTGCTTTCTTCATGACTTATACATATTCCTCTGACAATGAGATTATGCAACTCCCGAATACCAGAGGAACACCTTGTGTGCTATCAAACATCACAACGTAACTGGGTGATTACAAAGATGCTCTACAGGTGTCCCCGAAGGTGTTTGTTGGGTTGGCATAGACCAAGATTAGGATTTGTCAATCCGTGTATCGGAGAGGTATCTCTAGGCCCTCTCAGTAATGCACATCACTATAAGCCTTGCAAGCAATGTGACTAATGAGTTAGTTGCGGGATGATGCATTACGGAACAAAGGAAGAGACACCCCAAATGCTTAATATTCAAGAGGAGAGAAGTCACATGTCTCTAAGGGGGGAAAGAAATGTCAGTATGTGTTACGGAACGAGTAAAGAGACTAGCCGGTAACAAGATTGAACTAGGTATGATGATACTGACGATCGAATCTCGGGCAAGTAACATACTGATGACAAAGGGAATGACGTATGTTGTTATGCAGTTTGACCGATAAAGATCTTCATAGAATATGTAGGATCCAATATGAGCATCCATGTTCCGCTATTGGTTATTGACCGGAGATGTGTGTCGGTCATGTCTACATAGTTCTCGAACCCATAGGGTCCGCGCGCTTAATGTTCGATGACGATTTGTATTATGAGTTATGTGTTTTTGATGAACGAAGTTTGTTCAGAATCCCGGATGAGATCATGGACATGACGAGAAGTATCGAAATGTTCGAGAGGTAAAGATTGATATACTGGAAGGTTATATACGGACACCGGAATGGTTCCGAAGAAGATCGGGGATTTTTTGGAGTACCGGGAGGTTACCGGAACCCCGTGGGAAAGTTATTGGGCCTAATGGGCCATAGTGGAGGAGAGGAGGAAGGCCAAAGGAGGTGGGGCACGCCCCCTTGCCCCAATCCAAATTTGACAAGGGGAGGGGGCGCGACCCCCTCTTTCCTTCTCCCTCTCCCTCCTTTCCCCTTCCCCCCTCTCCGTTGGAAGGAAAGGGGGTGAATCCTACTAGGTTTGGAGTCCTAGTAGGACTCCCCCCCTTGGCGCGCCTCCCCCTTGTCCGGCCTCCTCCTCCCCCCTCCTTTATATATGTGGGCAGAGGGCACCCCAAAGGCACAACATTAATTATCTTAGTTGTGTGCGGTGCGTGAGGGAGTCCTGGATTAGGGGGTCTCCGGACAGCCGGACGATATCCTCTGGCTGGACTGTTGGACTATGAAGATACAAGATTGAAGACTTCGTCCCGTGTCCGGATGGGACTTTCCTTGGCGTGGAAGGCAAGCTTGGCAATACGAATATGTAGATATCCTCCCTTGTAACCGACTCTGTGTAACCCTAGCCCCCTCCGATGTCTATATAAACCAGAGGGTTTAGTCCGTAGGACAACACACAATCATACCATAGGCTAGCTTCTAGGGTTTAGCCTCTACGATCTCATGGTAGATCAACTCTTGTAATACTCATATCATCAATATCAATCAAGCAGGACGTAGGGTATTACCTACATCAAGAGGGCCCGAACCTAGGTAAACATCGTGTCCCCTGCCTCCTGTTACCACTCGCCTTAGACGCACAGTTCGGGACCCCCTACCCGAGATCCGCCGGTTTTGACACCGACATTGGTGCTTTCATTGAGAGTTCCAATGTGCCATCACCACAAGGCTCGATGGCCCCTTCGATCATCAATAATGATGCGGACCAGGGTGAGGTTTTCCTCCCCGGACAGATCTTCGTATTCGGCGGCTTTGCACTGTGGGCCAATTCGCTTGGCCATCTGGAGCAGATCGATAGCTACGCCTCTAGCCATCAGGTCAGGTTCGGAAACTTAAACTACACCACCGACATCTGCGGAGACTGGATCTTCGACGGATTCGAGCCCATGTCAGGTGCGCCGCACAATCACGACGAGTATGACGTAACTCTGCCGTCGGACAGTGTTTGGGAGATCGCATCTGCAACTACTCCGGCCTTCAATCCGGAGCAAATTGCTCCATCCGAGGACGTTGGGTTAGACCCCACCATGGAGGCCGCACTCTCAGTGGCGATGGAGCCGGATACTGACTTCACTCCTTACGAGAGCCGTGTCGCCGAACCACGGGATTCTTCTCCGGCCATGGACTCCGAGCTGCCTGCATCCGTGCCTATCGAATCTGATTGGGCGCCGATTGATACGTCTCCAACGTATCTATAATTTTTGATTGCTCCATGCTATATTATCTAATGTTTTGGACATTATTGGGCTTTATTATCCACTTTTATATTATTTTTGGGACTAACCTATTAACCGGAGGCCCGGCCTAGAATTGATGTTTTTGCCTGTTTCCGGGTTTCGAAGAAGAGGAATATCAAATGGAGTCCAAACGGAATGAAACCTTCGGGAACGTGATTTTCTCAACAAACAAGACCCGGGAGACTTGGACCCTACGTCAAGACACGAAAGAGGAGGCCATGAGGTAGGGGGCAAGCCTACCCCCCCCAGGCGCACCCTCCACCCTCGTGGGCCCCCTGTTGCTCCACCGACGTACTCCTTCCTCCTATATATACCTACGTACCCCCAAACAATCAGATACGGAGCCAAAAACCTAATTCCACCGCTGTAACTTTCTGTATCCACAAGATCCCATCTTAGGGCCTGTTCCGGAGCTCCGCCGGAGGGGGCATCGATCACGGAGGGCTTCTACATCAACACCATAGCCTCTCCGATGAAGTGTGGGTAGTTTACCTCAGACCTACGGGTCCATAGTTATTAGCTAGATGGCTTCTTCTCTCTTTTTGGATCTCAATACAATGTTCTCCCCCTCTCTTGTGGAGAACTATTCGATGTAATCTTCTTTTTGCGGTGTGTTTGTTGAGACCGATGAATTGTGGGTTTATTATCAAGTCTATCTATGAATAATATTTGAATCTTCTCTGAATTCTTTTATGTATGATTGGTTATCTTTGCAAGTCTCTTCGAATTATCAGTTTGGTTTGGCCTACTAGATTGATCTTTCTTGCAATGGGAGAAGTGCTTAGCTTTGGGTTCAATCTTGCGGTGTCCATTCCCAGTGACAGTAGGGGCAGCAAGGCACGTATTGTATTGTTGCCATCGAGGATAACAAGATGGGGTTTTCATCATATTGCATGAGTCTATCCCTCTACATCATGTCATCTTGCTTAAGGCGTTACTCTATCTTCATTAACTTAATACTCTAGATGCATGCTGGATAGCGGTCGATGAGTGGAGTAATAGTAGTAGATGCAGGCAGGAGTCGGTCTACTTGTCTCGGACGTGATGCCTATATACATGATCATACCTAGATATTCTCATAACTATGCTCAATTCTGTCAATTGCTCAACAGTAATTTGTTCACCCACCGTAGAATACTTATGCTCTCGAGAGAAGCCACTATTGAAACCTATGGCCCCCGGGTCTATCTTTATCATATTGATATCCTACTACTTAGTTATTTGCTTTGCTTTTTACTTTGCCTTTATTTTACTTTGCATCTTTATCACAAAAGTACCAAAAATATTATCTTATCATATCTATCGGATCTCACTCTCGTAAGTGGCCGTGTAGGGATTGACAACCCCTATTCACGTTGGTTGCGAGGATTTATTTGTTTTGTGCAGGTACGAGGGACTCGTGCGTAGCCTCCTACTGGATTGATACCTTGGTTCTCAAAAACTGAGGGAAATACTTACGCTACTTTGCTGCATCATCCCTTCCTCTTCAGGGAAAACCAACGCAGTGCTCAAGAGGTAGCAAGAAGGATTTCTGGCGCCGTTGCCAGGGAGGTCTACGCAAAAGTCAACATACCAAGTACCCATCACATACCCTTATCTCCCGCATTACATTATTTGCCATTTGCCTCTCGTTTTCCTCTCCCCCAGTTCACCCTTGCCGTTTTATTTGCCTCCTCTTTTGTTTGCCTTCTTCCCGTATGTATCCTTGTTTGTGTTTCCATGTGCCTTCTATTTGCTTGCATCTTTTCTTGCTAAAAATCTATTGATATGGATACACTTAAAGTGTTCTACTTGGATCATCTTCGATCCTTATGTGCTCGTGCTGAAACCCCAACTAGCATAGTTGATGGGAAATCTTTAGATGAGCATGCTCATTTTGTGCGTCATCGTTTGTCTGAAAAAGGGAAGCTCTTATGGTATCGTATAGATAGTTTGCTATGCTATGCTTGGAATCTTTGTGAAATTTGTGATTTTACTTGTTGCTCTAAGAACCCTAAAAAACACCTTCCCTACCTATGTGAGTTAAATGATAATGAAATCTTATCTTCTTATGCAAAGGGTGTTTATAGTTATTATGATATCGAACAAATTTAAGAATTTGTCATTTTTAAGGGTGATCATGAAGTTGCTTCTTTGATTGAAAAGTATGATTTTACTCTCAATAAATCTGAAAATTCCGTCATACTTAAATATTGCAATGAAAACTTTGCTCATAATGTCTATGTCCAAGAATTTATTGAAAGAATGAACGTTGCTTTGGAAGAAAATAATGATATGCATGAATCTATAGATAATGATGATTCTGATGATTTGGTTGAAATATCCCTTGATGAACATGATGCCTGCTATTCTTGTGGCCATGATGCCAATATTTATGAACATGAGATCGTTGCTATTGCACCCATACTTTATAGTTCCTTCGATGAAAAGCATGATTGCAATGATGTTATTATAAACACTCTTAATGTCAATCGTGTCAATGATATGCAAAACCCTAAGCTTGGGGATGCTGGTTTTGCTATGACTACTATTTGTTGCAATGATCATGATTGGGGTGATTCTACTTTTGATCTTGAAAATTTATTTAAGCCACATGATGAATATGAGATTGATAATAGTGTTTGCAATATTATTTAAAGTGGGTTTGGAGAGGTCACGACTTTAGTTAATGTTAATGTTAATCCCACTATTTTGGAAGAGTTTCAACTTTGCATACACGTGGATCTTGTTAAGAATATGTTTTGTGATAGCTATATTGTTGAATTTTCTTATGATCCTACATGTAATTATTATGAGAGAGGAAAATATGGTGGTAGAAATTTTCATGTTACTAAATTACCTGTCATTATGTTGAGATTGCTATTGTTTCTTTCCGTTTCCTTGCATATGCTAGTTTTTGCTTGCCTTGACAATTTGTTTGCCTATAATATGCCTATGCATAGGAAGTATGTTAGAGTTACATGTGTTTGTCACGTGTTTTATGATGCTCTCATTGTGCTTCAATTCTTGTCTTTCATGTGAGCATCATTGAAATACTATGCCTAGCTAGTGGCGCTAAACGATAGCGCTTGTTGGGAGGCAACCCAATTTTATTTTTACTCCTTGCTTTTTTTCTCCTGTTTAGTAATAAATAATTTATCTAGCCTCTGTTTTGTTTGTGTTTTTTGTGTTTAATTAGTGTTTGTTCCAAGTAGAACCGTTGGGAAGACTTGGGGAAAGTCTTGTTACACTTGCTGTAAAAAACAGAAACTTTAGCGCTCACGAGAACTGCTGTAATTTTTATTTGGGGAGTGCTATTTAGTTAATTCTTTTTGAAGATGATTAATAGATAAATTACTCACGTCCAGAAATTTATTTTAGAATTTTTGGGGTTCCAGATCTTGCGCTAGCTACAGATTACTACAGACTGTTCTGTTTTTGACAGATTCTGTTTTTCGTGTGTTGTTTGCTTATTTTGATCAATCTATGGCTAGTAAAATAGTTTATAAACCATAGAGAAGTTGGAATACAGTAGGTATAACGCCAATATAAATAAAGAGTGAGTTCATTACAGTACCTTGAAGTGGTCTTTTGTTTTCGTTCACTAACGGAACTCACGAGATTTTCTACTTTAAGTTTTGTGTTGTGAAGTTTTCAAGTTTTGGGTAAAGATTTGATGGATTATGGAACAAGGAGTGGCAAGAGCCTAAGCTTGGGGATTCCCATGGCACCCCCAAGATAATCTAAGGACTCCTAAAAGCCAAAGCTTAGGGATGCCCCAGAAGGCATCCCCTCTTTCGTCTACTTCTATCGGTAACTTTACTTGGAGCTATATTTTTATTCGCCACAAGATATGTGTTTTGCTTGGAGCGTCTTGTATGATTTGAGTCTTTATTTGTTAGTTTACCACAATCATCCTTGCTTTACACACCTTTTGAGAGAGCCATACATGATTTGAAATTTGTTAGAATACTCTATGTGCTTCGCTTATATCTTTTGAGTTATATAGTTTTGCTCTAGTGCTTCACTTATATCTTCTAGAGCACGGTGGTGGATTTGTTTTATAGAAACTATTGATATCTCATGCTTCACTTAGATTATTTTGAGAGTCTTAAATAGCATGGTAATTTTCTTAAAATCCTAATATGCTTGGTATACAAGATTAATAATAAAACTTTCTTATGAGTGTGTTGAATACTATGAGAAGTTTGATGCTTGATAATTGTTTTGAGATATGAAGATGGTGATATTAAAGTTGTGCCAGTTGAGTAGTTGTGAATTTGAAGAATACTTGTGTTAAAATTTGTGATTCCCGTAGCATGCACGTATGGTGAACCGTTATGTGATGAAGTCGGAGCATGATTTATTTTTTGATTGTCTTCCTTATGAGTGGCGGTCGGGGACGAGCGATGGTCTTTTCCTACCAATCTATCCCCCTAGGAGCATGCGCGTAATACTTTGCTTTGATAACTTGTAGATTTTTGCAATAAGTATATGAGTTCTTTATGACTAATGTTGAGTCCATGGATTATACACACTCTCACCCTTCCACCTTTGCTAGCCTCTCTAATACCGCGCACCTTTCGCCGGTATCATACACCCACCATATACCTTCCTCAAAACAGCCACCATACCTACCTATTATGGCATTTCCATAGCCATTCCGAGATATATTGACATGCAACTTTCCACCGTTCCGTTTATTATGACACACTCCATCATTGTCATATTGCTTAGCATGATCATGTAGTTTACATCGTATTTGTGGCAAAGCCACCATTCATAATTCTTTCATACATGTCACTCATGAGTCATTGCATCCCGGTACACCGCTAGAGGCATTCACATAGAGGCATATTTTGTTCTAAGTATCGAGTTGAAATTGTTGAGTTGTAAGAAAAATAAAGGTGTGATGATCATCATTATTAGAGCATTGTCCCAGTGAGGAAAGGATGAGGGAGACTATGATTCCCCCACAAGTCGGGATGAGACTCCGGACGAAAAATAAATAAAAGAGGCCAAAGAAGCCCAAATAAATAAATAAAAGAGGCCATAAAAAAGAGAAAAGGCCCAAATAAAAAAATTAAAAAAATGATGAGAGAAAAAGAGAGAAGGGACAATGTTACTATCCTTTTACCACACTTGTGCTTCAAAGTAGAACCATGATCTTCATAGTACAGAGTCTCTCATGTTATCACTTTCATATACTAGTGGGAATTTTTCATTATAGAACTTGGCTTGTATATTCCAATGATGGGCTTCCTCAAATTGCCCTAGGTCTTCATGAGCAAGCAAGTTGGATGCACACCCACTTAGTTTCTTTTTGAGCTTTCATATATTTGTGGAAAAGCCACCGTTCATAATTTTTTCATACTTGTCACTCATGCATCATTGCATATCCCGGTACACCGCCGGAGGCATTCACATAGTCATATTTTGTTCTAAGTATCGAGTTGTAATTCTTGAGTTGTAAGAAAAATAAAAGTGTGATGATCATCGTTATTAGAGCATTGTCCCAGTGAGGAAAGGGCGATGGAGACTATGATTCCCCCACAAGTCGGGATGAGACTCTGGACGAAAAATATAAAAAAGAGAAAGAAAAGAGGCCATAAAAGAGAAAAGGCCCAAATAAAAAAATATGAGAGAAAAAGAGAGAAGGGACAATGTTACTATCCTTTTACCACACTTGTGCTTCAAAATAGCACCATGATATTCATAGTAGAGAGTCTCTCATGTTATCACTTTCATATACTAGTGGGGATTTTTCATTATAGAACTTGGCTTGTATATTCCAATGATGGGCTTCCTCAAATTGCCCTAGGTCTTCATGAACAAGCAAGTTGGATGCACACCCATTTAGTTTCTTTTTGATCTTTCATATACTTATAGCTCTAGTGCATCCGTTACATGGCAATCCCTACTCACTCACATTGATATCTATTGATGGGCATCTCCATAGCCCGTCGATACGCCTAGTTGATGTGAGACTATCTTCCTCTTTTTGTTTTCTCCACAACCACCGTTCTATTCCACCTATAGTGCTATGTCCATGGCTCACGCTCATGTATTGCGTGAAAATTGAAAAAGTTTTGAGAATGTCAAAAGTATGAAACAATTGCTTGGCTTGTCATCGGGGTTGTGCATGATTTAAATATTTTGTGTGGTGAAGATGGAGCATAGCCAGACTATATGATTTTGTAGGGATAACTTTCTTTGGCCATGTTATTTCGAGAAGACATAATTGCTTTGTTAGTATGCTTGAAGTATTATTATTTGTATGTCAATATTAAACTTTTGTCTTGAATCTTTTGGATCTGAATATTCATACCACAATTAATAATAATTACATTAAAAATTATGCCAAGTAGCACTCCGCATCAAAAATTCTGCTTTTATCATTTACCTACTCGAGGACGAGCACGAATTAAGCTTGGGGATGATTGATACGTCTCCAACGTATCTATAATTTTTGATTGCTCCATGCTATATTATCTACTGTTTTGGACATTATTGGGCTTTATTATCCACTTTTATATTATTTTTGGGACTAACCTATTAACTGGAGGCCTAGCCCAGAATTGCTGTTTTTTTGCCTATTTTAGGGTTTTGAAGAAAAGGAATATCAAACGGAGTCCAAACGGAATGAAACCTTCGGGAATGTGATTTTCTCAACAAACAAGACCCGGGAGACTTGGACCCTACGTCAACACACAAAAGAGGAGGCCATGAGGTAGGGGGCGCGCCAACCGCCCCCCCGCCCAAGCGCGCCCTCCACCCTCGTGGGCCCCCTGTTGCTCCACCGACATACTCCTTCCTCCTATATATACCTACGTACCCCCAAACGATCAGATACGGAGCCAAAAACCTAATTCCACCGCCGCAACTTTCTGTATCCACGAGATCCCATCTTGGGGCCTGTTCCGGAGCTCCGCCGGAGGGGGCATCGATCACGGAGGGCTTCTACATCAACACCATAGCCTCTCCGATGAAGTGTGAGTAGTTTACCTCAGACCTACGGGTCCATAGTTATTAGCTAGATGGCTTCTTCTCTCTTTTTGGATCTCAATACAATGTTCTCCCCCTCTCTTGTGGATAACTATTCGATGTAATCTTCTTTTTGCGGTGTGTTTGTTGAGACCGATGAATTGTGGGTTTATGATCAAGTCTATCTATGAATAATATTTGAATCTTCTCTGAATTCTTTTATGTATGATTGGTTATCTTTGCAAGTCTCTTCGAATTATCAGTTTGGTTTGGCCTACTACATTGATCTTTCTTGTAATGGGAGAAGTGCTTAGCTTTGGGTTCAATCTTGCGGTGTCCTTTCCAAGTGACAGTAGGGGCAGCAAGGCACGTATTGTATTGTTGCCATCGAGGATAACAAGATGGGGTTTTCATCATATTGCATGAGTCTATCCCTCTACATCATGTCATCTTGCTTAAGGCGTTACTCTATTTCCATTAACTTAATACTCTAGATGCATGCTGGATAGCGGTCGATGAGTGGAGTAATAGTAGTAGATGCAGGCAGGAGTCGGTCTACTTGTCTCGGACGTGATGCCTATGTACATGATCATACCTAGATATTCTCATAACTATGCTCAATTCTATCAATTGCTCAATAGTAATTTGTTCACCCACCATAGAATACTTATGCTCTCGAGAGAAGCCACTAGTGAAACCTATGGCCCCCGGGTCTATCTTTATCATATTGATCTCCTACTACTTAGTTATTTCCTTTGCTTTTTACTTTGCCTTTATTTTACTTTGCATCTTTATCACAAAAATACCAAAAATATTATCTTATCATATCTATTAGATCTCACTCTCGTAAGTGGCCGTGTAGGGATTGGCAACCCCTATTCGCGTTGGTTGCGAGGATTTATTTGTTTTGTGCAGGTACGAGGGACTCGTGCATAGCCTCCTACTGGATTGATACCTTGGTTCTCAAAAACTGAGGGAAATACTTACGCTACTTTGCTGCATCATCCCTTCCTCTTCGGGGAAAACCAACGCAGTGCTCAAGAGGTAGCACCGATCATGGAGTTCACCTCCGCGGATATCTTTCGGCACTCGCCTTTCGGCGATGTGCTAAATTCATTAAGGTCTCTCTCCTTGACGGGAGAACCTTGGCCAAACTATGTCCGGCTAGAATGGAATGCGGACGATGAAGAAATTCGCTGCCCACCCACCACCCACTTAGTAGCCACTGTCGATGATTTAACCGACATGCTCGACTACGACTCCGAAGACATCGACGGTATGGACGACGATGCAGGAGACGAACAGGAACCACCGCCCAAAGGGCGCTGGACCGCCACCTCATCATATGATATATATATATATATATATATATAAATGGTGGACACCCCCAAAGAAGGCAATGGCGATGACACGGTGGAGGATGACCCCTCCAAGAAGCAACCCAAGCGTCGACGTCAGCGGCGCCGCTCTAAGTCCTGCCACAGCAAAAGTAGTGATACCAGCACAAGAGACAATAACACTCCGGATAGTGCCGAAGACAACCACAGTCCCCTCCTGTCGGTGTCAAAACCGGCGGATCTCGGGTAGGAGGTCCCGAACTGTGCGTCTAAGGCGGATGGTAACAGGAGGCAGGGGACACAATGTTTTACCCAGGTTCGAGCCCTCTTGATGGAGGTAAAACCCTATGTCCTGCTTGATTTATTCTTGATGATATGAGTATTACAAGAGTTGATCTACCACGAGATCAGAGAGGCTAAACCCTAGAAGCTAGCCTATGGTATGATTGTATGTTGTCCTACGGACTAAAACCCTCCGGTTTATATAGACACCGGAGAGGGTTAGGGTTACACAAGGTCGGTTACAAAGGAGGAGATATCCATATCCGTACTGCCTAGCTTGCCTTCCACGCCAAGTAGAGTCCCATCCGGACACGAGACGAAGTCTTCAATCTTGTATCTTCATAGTCCAACAGTCCGGCCAAAGGATATAGTCCGGCTGTCCGGAGACCCCCTAATCCAGGACTCCCTCAGTAGCCCCTGAACCAGGCTTCAATGACGTCGAGTCCAGCGCGCAGTATTGTCTTCGGCATTGCAAGGTGGGTTCCTCCTCCGAATACACCCCGGAAGAATTTGAATACAAGGATAGTGTCCGACCCTGCAAAATAAGTTCCACATACCACCGTAGAGAGAATAATATTTCCACAAATCTAATCTGCTGACACGTTTCGGCAACATGACGTTATGTCATGGCCCGGTGATTACTTGAACCATTTCCTTTAACTAACTCCGCACATAACGTGAGGCAGTTTCCTGACACGTTTTGTCAAAGCAGGGATCGTGTCCCCCTTATTACGGGATTCTCATCAATACGGGCGTGGGTAACCCAACCGCGCCATAGATTACGGCGCTTGGGGAATAAGCAAGTTTTACCAAGCTAGTGGGGGCGCATGGCTTTGGCCGCCCTTATAAAGGGATAAGGTTTAACCTTTTTCTACCCACGCCTTCTTCCTCCTTGCCTATCCGTTCTTGTGCACTCGAGCTCCAACGCCCAAGTCCACATCCTTCCCCTCAACCTTCTCCAAACATGTTCGGAGTGGGGGGCAAATGGATGGCTTCCTACGTTACGGAGGGGCACATCAAAAAGCTACGCGGCGCCGGATACTTAGCCGCGAATATCGCGCATCGGCTGCCCGCTGCGGGGCAGATCGTTCCTACCCCGGAATCTCATGAGAGGGTAGTTTTCCTCCACCACTTCCTCCGTGGACTGGGGTTTCCCCTTCATACATTCGTCCGTGGTCTCATGTTCTACTACGGGCTGGACTTTCATGATCTGGCCCCGAACTTCATCCTCAACATTTCGACATTCATCGTCGTCTGTGAGGCTTTCCTCCACGTCCGGCCCCACTTCGGCCTGTGGCTGAAGACCTTTAACATCAAGCCGAAGGTGGTGGGAGGCCAACAAGCAGAATGCGGCTGAGCCATGGTGGGCAAGATGCCCAATGTCACATGGCTTGAGGGCTCCTTCGTGGAGACCATAAAGGGGTGGCACTCGGCCTGGTTCTACATCACCGAGCCGCGCGACACCAAATGGGCGGCGGCCCCCGAGTTTCGATCCGGATTCCCTACACGGCTCACTTCCTGGAAAGAGAAGGGCTTGTCGTGGGGTTCATCGATGGAGCTAGATGGACTCCAGAAATGTATCCAGAGTATGGCAAGCAAGAAGCTCAAGCTTGTCAACATAGTCCAGGTCATGCTCGTCCGCCAGATCCTCCCGTGTCAACAACGGGATTTTAACTTGTGGGAGTACGACCCGGCCCAGCACCAGACTCTGAGCGAGCTCTTCGATACGAAGCACAAGGACGTCTAGAGGGTGCTGTTCAAGGGCGCCGAGGTCCCTCCCTCTCTCGCCGAGGACGATGGGCTAAGCGCAAAGCGCCTAGCACGTTCGGTGAGTTCTATACATCCAGTAGGATATTTATTTCCCCTAGCTTAATCATGTGCGGGGTCTGAGCTCCATACCTTTGACAGGACTGGGTGGAGACGTCGGGGCAGATTAACTGTCCAGCCTCTCTGCGCGAAGACACTACGGACGCTCTCCTGACGGAGATGCTGACTCCGGCTCCTTACAAGGTGCCGGAGAAGACCAAGAAGGCCAAGGGAACCCGAAAGAGTTCCCGGCGCCAGGTGATATCGGACTCATCGTCCAAGGACTCCTCGGCGCACTCCTCCCACGAAGACGAGGAGGAAGATGCAGACGCTCCCCCTCAAGTCGGGGGAGACAAGAAAAGGAAGGCCGGCCCAACTGGGGGGGCGAAGGGTCCAAGAAGGGAAGGACTCTCCTTCCGGACAGTTCCACCACCGTCGCCGAAGGCGAAGACGAGTGGCTGCCCATTGTCAAGCCCCTGGCGAAGTCGTAAGTATTCGGATACCAGAGTAGCTCATAGCATTCCTTTGTCGCACTGCTTCTCCTAATGCCGAATCGTGATTATGCAGACCGCCCCGAGCCTGTATCGACGTATCCTCGTCGGACGGCTCCCTGGACTCGTCGGATATGGATAGTGATCCACTTCTGACCGCCACCTCCCCTTTCCATACGGACAACGCCGAGGCGTTGTCTCAAGAGGCACCGGGTCAAGGGGAGACAGTCCCGGAGGCGCCTCAAGGCGACCTTCCGCACTCCGGGAGCAGAGGGAGCAAGGCCCCCGAGGGGTCCGAGTTCGGCCCTCAGCCGAACACCGCACCGGAACCTCCAGTGGTTCCGGACTCGGGCAGGCGGCCTCCTCCCAAGAGGGGCAAGACGCCTGTGCCGGTGACCTCTGTCCATCCAGAGGCACCGGACAATCTGCTGGGAGCGCTTCGCAGTGCTTCCATCGACGAGGAGCACCGCACTATTATGAGTGTAGTGGTCCAGAAGGTTCAGTCCGCTAAGAGCGGACTGACTGAAGCCTGTGCCAGCCTTCTAACAGGCTTTGAGGTAAGTTTTTGAAATATGGGAAAAATATTACCGCATAGACAGTGCCCCTGATGCTCTGTTCGGTGTTCACAAAGAAAAGCCGAACAGAGGATCAAACAATATCGCAAGAGTCTAATATAAGTGTGTCTATATGCGTATGCAGGCTTCACTGCTGGCCTCTGCCGCACTGACTGTGGAGGTTGCCGCACTGAAGCAGGACCTCAAAGGGTCCAAGGAAGAGCTCGGCCTTGCCAAGAGGCAGCTCGAGGAGAACAAAGGTAAGTAGTACCTAGTCTATGGACATATATGAAAGGAATGCGATTGCAAAATGACAGTATCATCATGAATTTGCCAGGGGCCACGGCCGAGGTGGCGACCCTGAAGCAAGCGCTATCCGAGGCCGAAAACAAAGCGGCCAAGGAGCGCATCGAGCGTGTCGTGGAATTGTCACGGCAGATGTCCTTAGTGTGAGGACTTAGTCGCGAGGCCAACGCATCTATGTGGTAGCTTGAGAGGGGTTGGGCGGAATCGAGAGGTGTGACACGCAAGACGAGGGTTTAGACAGCTTCGGGCCCCGGGAAACATCATCCGGTAATAACCCTACATGCTGTTGTGGCTAGGTCTCATTACGATCATTAGGGAGTCGCCGTAAGCCGGCTCTCCTCTTTGTGTCTAGCCCTAGATATTGTTTTTTGTTTTGGGGAGCCCTGCCCCTCCTTATATAAGTTGAAGGGGTGGCTTACATGTAGAGTCCTATTAGGATTAGAACTAACTTATTCTCTATTACAAGTCGGATACAATTACGGGTCTTGCTTCCTCGTAAAGGAAATATTCCTCATGCCTTCTGTCTTAAGCCGGCCCACCATAATATGAGCCAGCCTACTGGGCCTTGGGCCTAGTCCTCTATGTGACCCGCCGTCGGGGTCATCCGTGAGTCGTCTGACCAGTGAGCCGCCAGACCCGTGAGTCATCGGTGAAGCGCCAAGTCCGGCCGGGTCATACTTCCGGCCGGGTCATACCGCGGGGTATATCCCCGACATTAGCCCCCAGTTTAATTTGGGTTTATCCATGTTAAACTGATCCTGTAAAACAAACACAAGAACAACTTTGACAGATTGTGTTCCGGGTTTAAAATTCTTGTATGCCGGCACCTGATCATCCTTAATTCCTTGTGCTCCGGTTTAAATATTCTCCTGAGATGGGACCTGATTATCCTTAAGTCCAATTGTCATTTCCTTCATCTAGAAAATCCGGGTCAAATAAGCTAGCTTCATACTCAATTTGCTGATGTTGGTTTCTCACAGAAAAATATTGTGAAGAATAATCCACTTGAGTCGGCTTCCAAGGCGCCGGGTTAAATAATTTTGGTCTTCAAATACTCATCTGATATTCAGCCGGCTTGAAGATGTAAAACTTGCTGATTTATCATTACCAAAAACTGCCAGATTATAAAAACAGACGATGCTGGGTCATAATTGTTGTTGACACCGGTTTATGTAATTGATCCTCCTGATTTGCTCAAAACTGATAATTTGAAGATTTTTCTCCCTTATATCCATATTACCTGTAGCCCCCAAGCCTTGAGCAGAACAAAGTGATGGTTTAAGAGTTGCTCCAATAAATGTTGCAACCTTGAAGAAATCCGGTTTATTCATCTCAATCATATAAACTGAATATTCCACACATGTAGCCCCCAAGTGCCGGGTTGTCATGCTTGCAGCAACCTGGGACTTGTAATTGCCTTATGCTCATAAAGATTTCAACCAGTGTAGCCCCCAAGGGCCGGGTCATTATGCAATAATGAGGAGGGACTTTGTAAATATGATCATGTAAATTTGAGCAACAACGTGTAGCCCCCAAGGGCCGGCTCAATAAGATATTACTGAGCTGGGACTTTGTATATGATTCATTGATAATACCATCAAATGATGTAATCTCCACCATGGGGCTTGAACCCTCGTCCACAAGGTTAAGAGCTTTATACTCTACCAACTGAATAATGAATCTTTCAATATAATGGAATAAGGCTTATGTACCTTGAATTTTTGACAGGAGCAATTGGTAGCCCCCAAGGGCCGGCTCATTACAATGTGATGAGTTGGGTCTTCAATAAAGTGAGCAAAAAATGACTTTGCATTAGCCCCCAAGTGTCATGGTGCATGTTTGTAGCGACATGAGACTTGCATATTTGATGTAATCTCGATTTAAACAATGTAGCCCCCAAGTACCGGGTCGTAAGCCTGCAGCGACTCGGGACAATTTCCTCCCTTGTAAAATAAATCATGCCCATTGATAAAAATAATAGCCGTTGCGCTAAAGCGACTTTGAAAACCTCAATCATAACACTGGTTATTGATAATCACAATAGAAATCCAGCCATGTTGGCTATTCAAGATTTGAATAATATAATCCGGTACGAAAACCTCAATCATTCAATATCATCATGAAATCCAGCCGGTTTTGGCTATTAAAGATTTGAATACCTCATCGGTTGACAAGTAGATCCGGAGTTTAAATACCTGGCGGCTCTTGGCCGATGACGACTTAATGTGCATTCATTGTAAGCCGACATTTTGTAACCCGGTGGCCTATAGCCCTTGAGAAAATCAATAATTGGTAACCCTTTTGAGACACCAATTTCAGTGATGAGCTTGGACTGAAGCATTTATATAAGTCATTGAGGGAGTCCTGGATTAGGGGGTGTCCGGATGGCCGGACTATACCTTCAGCCGGACTCTTGAACTATGAAGATACAAGATTTAAGACTTCGTCCCGTGTCCGGAAGGGACTTTCCTTGGCGTGGAAGGCAAGCTTGGCGATACGGATATGTAGATCTCCTACCATTGTAACCGACTTTGTGTAACCCTAACCCTCTCCGGTGTCTATATAAACCGGAGGGTTTTAGTCCGTAGGACAACATACAGAACAACAATCATACCATAGGCTAGCTTCTAGGGTTTAGCCTCTCTGATCTCGTGGTAGATCTACTCTTGTACTACACATATCATCAATATTAATCAAGCAGGACGTAGGGTTTTACCTCCATCAAGAGGGCCCGAACCTAGGTAAAACTTTGTGTCCCTTGCCTCCTGTTACCATCCGGCCTAGACGCACAGTTCGGGACCCCCTACCCGAGATCCGCCGGTTTTGACACCGACATTAGTGCTTTCATTGAGAGTTCCTCTGTGTCGTCGCCGTCAGGCTTGATGGCTCCTACGATCATCAATAGCGATGCAGTCCAGGGTGAGACCTTCCTCCCCGGACAGATCTTCATCTTTGGCGGCTTCGCACTGCGGGCCAATTCACTTGGCCGTTTGGAGAAGATCGAAAGCTATGCCCCTGGCCGTCAGGTCAGATATGGAAGTTTAAACCACACGTCTGACATCCACGGGGACTTGATCTTCGACGGATTCGAGCCACTACCGAGCGCGCCGCACTGTCATGACGAGCATGATCTAGCTCTGCCGCCGAACAGTGCCCTGGAGGCCGCACCCGCATCAGCTTCGACCCTTAATTCGGAGCCAACTGCGCCGATCGAGGATGGGTGGTTGGACGCCGCCTCGGGGCTGGGATCCCAACGGCGATCGAGCCGAACACCAGCCCCGCACTCCGCGAGACTCGTGACTCCAAGGAGCCGGACTCCTCTCCAGACTCCGAACCCTCCGCGCCCCTACCGATCGAATCCGATTGGGCGCCGATCATGGAGTTTACTGCCGCGGACATCTTTCAGCACTCGCCTTTCGGCGATATTCTGAAGACACTAAAGTCTCTCTCTTTATCAGGAGAGCCCTGGTCGGACTACGGTCGGCAAGGTTGGGATACGGACGATGAAGAAATTCAAAGCCCACCCGCCACCCACTTTGTAGCCACTGTCGACGATTTAACCGACATGCTCGACTTCGACTCCGAAGACATCGACGGTATGGACGCCGATGAAGGAGACGATGAAGAACCAGCACCTATTGGGCCCTGGAAAGCCACCTCGTCATATGACGAATACATGGTGGACGCACCAAAAGATGATGACGAGGAGCGGAAGGACGCACCGAAGGCTTGTTCCCTCGAGAAGCAGTCAAAGCGACGACGCAAGCGCCGCCCCAAATCCCGCCTCGACAAAAATAACGATCACACACACCCAGTGCTGGATCAGGGCGAACCGCTACCGGACAACGGCAATCCGGATAATCAAACCGAACAAACAAATTCTATCAAGGATAATGGTCCGGACGACATAACGCCGGACAGGCACCCGGAGCAGCAGAATGCCCGTAAAAGGCTTGTTGCCACTGTGAGGAGTCTTAAAAAGCAGAAGCAAAGGCTCAAGGCTGCGCAAGACACACTCCAAATCAGATGGAGTAAAATACTCAACACAGCAGCGAGGTACGGCGACAATCGCCCCTCCAAGAGCTACCCAAAGCGGAAGCTGCTACCTGAATTCGATGAGGAGGCCTCAGACCCCCCACAACCAAATATCAAAGCAGCCACCTGGCCGGATAGACGACCCCTCTACCAACACAGAGTGGCATACAACGCCACTCACAATACAACACGCGACCCATGCGACGGCTCGCACCCAAAGGACGGCGCAACAAGATCCATCTATGGACCACGCAAGCGCGCCCCAGCATACAATGCAACACAACAAACATCCAAACAACGCGGTACACCCAGCTACAGGGGTGCCGCACACCCTCTATGCTTCACCGATGAGGTGCTGGACCATGAATTTCTAGAGGGATTCAAACCCGTAAACATAGAGACATACGACGGAACAACAGACCCTGGGGTCTGGATTGAGGACTACATCCTTCATATCCATATGGCTCGAGGAGATGATCTCCACGCCATCAAGTACTTACCCCTCAAGCTCAAAGGGCCAGCTCGTCACTGGCTTAAAGGCCTCCCCGAAAGCTCCATTGGAAGTTGGGAAGAGCTCGAAGACGCCTTTCGGGCAAATTTTCAAGGGACTTATGTCCGACCTCCAGATGCGGACGATTTGAGTCATATAACTCAACAGCCCGGAGAGTCAGCCCGAAAGCTTTGGAACAGGTTTCTTACTAAAAAGAACCAGATTGTCAACTGTCCGGACGCCAAAGCCTTGGCAGCTTTTAAGCATAGCGTCCATGACGAATGGCTCGCCAGACACCTTGGCCAAAACAAGCCGAGAACGATGGCCGCATTAACAAGCCTCATGACCCGCTTTTGCGCGGGTGAGGACAGCTGGCTAGCCAGATGCAGCACCAGCGACCCCAGTACATCTGAAGTTAGAGATGGAAACGGGAAATCACGGCGCAACAGCAATAACAAACGCCAGAATAAAGAAGACAACACGAAGGGCACGGCAGTAAACGCCGGATTCAAAAGCTCTCGGCCAGGTCAAAAGCCGCCCTCTAAAGGCACCAGGGATGAACTGTCCAGCCTCAACAAAATTCTGGACCAAGTATGTTAGATCCATAGTACCCCTGGTAAACCTGCTAATCATACCCACAGAGAATGTTGGGTCTTCAAGCAGTCCGGCAAGCTCAACGCCGTACACAAGGGGGAGGATACACCAAGTGAAGACGAGGACGAGCCTCCCAAGCAAGACACTGGGGAACAAAAGAAATTTCCACCAGAAGTCAAAACAGTAAACGTGTTACACGTGATCAAGGGAAAAAACAACGCGGCACTCCCAGGAAAATATACCCAAGTGCCTGTCACCACGAAGTCCTGCCACTAGTCGTCTCGACCGATCACTTTCGACCATCGCGATTACTCAGCAAGTATCCGACGCGCAGGATGGGCTTCCCTGGTATTAGACCCAGTAATTGGCGGATATCACTTTACACGAGTCTTGATGGACGGTGGCAACAACCTAAACCTAATATATCAGGATATAATCCGCGGGATGGGGTTAGACCCAACAAAAATTCGCCATAGCAATACTACCTTTAAAGGAGTAACGCCAGGCCCAGGGGCTCGTTGTACGGGCTCCCTCCTACTACAAGTTATATTCGGCTCCCCCGATAACTTCCGTCACGTGCATTTCACCTTCCACATCGCTCCGTTCCAAAGTGGCTATCAAGCACTGCTCGGACGCGAAGCTTTCGCTCGCTTTAATGTAATACCACACTACGCCTCCCTCACACTCAAGATGCCCGGTCCACGTGGCATCATTTCAGTGAACGGAAATATCAAGCGATCTCTGCGCGCCGAAGAAAGTGCGGCTGCCTTGGCAGCCGCACACTAAAGGCGCCCGGACCAGTGAAAGCATCCAATAGGTCGTCAAGACCTCAGAGACAACTAATCAAGTCCTGCGCCGCTATTTATACTGAATAAACGGCCACACCCCTATTTGTCCATACAAGGGGCTCAAGCGCGCAGACAAGTGGCAATTTCTTCTCATCTTGAATTATACATGGTTTCTTTAAAAACTATCTTTTTGCACGACAACTTTTTCACCTAAATTCCTCTCTTTTACAGACGATCATCGTGCTACACCCTTCCAGGATACGGCACAACGGAGACACAGGCGCAGACATGCAGCAAGGACACACTCCAAGGATTCTTTTTAGATTAAGACCCTGCGTAAACCTTTTTACAGTCTCTTGTTGATACATATCCACCGTTGAGAAGGATGCTGACGTCTTGGCATGTGGCCACGCCAGAACAATGCATGTACCTGGACACAAGGGGCTTCTTACAAAGGCCATTATTTAGGCCTGGTTTATACCACAAAGACCAAATACCTTAGGGAGTGTTCGGCGTCGCGAGTTTGGCCTTATATGCATCAGCTCCGAATAATTGTCTTTGGTGAAATGTTGGGTTTGCCCGGCTCCTGTGTTTTGGTGCCTTACGTTCTGCTTTACCGGCTAAGGTAGCACCAGGAGAACTACTGCGATTGTGCCCTGGTTCATCCAGACGAGCACCTTAGTAGAGAAAGCCGAAAACTGACTGTCATGATATAGCGTGAGACTGGTCAACCACTCGATGACCTGTTGGAATGTTAGAATTCCTCCGCCTTAACTAAGGGCCATTTTCCGGCCAGGCATGTACGCACTCCGGGATCGGGAGAGTGCGGAGCCACCAGGGGCTATCTAGTAGCCCCACTGTCAAACTCCTATGGCTAAGTGAAAGTGCTAAAGCATTATAGTCCGGTTGCCTTGCTCGCTCCGCTATCACCTCCTTAATAGGACCAAGACGTTGGGTTAAGTGTGAACGCGTGTTTTTTGCGAGCACCTCCGCATTATATGCGTGAGGGTTGAAGCCGACGGTTGCAATCTTTCAGGTTATACACATGTATACATAAACGGCCGCCCAGGAGGCATCATATTACCTTCAGGCAAAAGTATAAAAATAGCCTTATAAAAATTTATAGCATTTCGCTTACAATGAGATTACATATCACTCAAACATAATATTTTTTGAGCACTGGGTCTCTATCAAACGAGCACCCTCAAGAACTTCTTTAAAGTAGTGCTCAGCAGCCATTCGACCTATGGCTGAATCCCGCGCTGCAACAGTGGTAGCATCCATCTCCGCCCAGTATGCTTTAACACGGGCAAAGGCCATCTGTGTGCCCTCTATGCACGCCGACCTCTTCATCACATTAATGTGCGGCACCACGTCAAGGAACTGCTGCACCAAGCTAAAATAGTTGTTCGGTTTTGGCCTTTCCGGCCATAGCTTATCCACAACAGAGCTCATGGCGAGTCCAGACAACCTATTCAGTTCGGCCCATTCGGCTAATTGGTCAGTCAATGAAAGCGGACGCTCGGGAGAATGGAATTGTGTCCAAAACAGCTGGTCCACTTCACGGTCAGTCTGACCCTGGAAGTACTTGGCCGCATCGGCAGTGCTCGCCGCCAAATCCATATACACATCCTCCGAACTCCACAGCCAATCCAGAGAGGCATACCGTGGATCTCCGAACTTCCTCCGCAACATAAAGGATTTCCCAGCTACAATATCCCCGGCTTCCCGCAGCTCCTCCTTCTTCGCCCTCATAGCAGAGCGGATGTCTTTTCTCGTCGCAGCAGCCTTCTCAAGGTCCGATGCCTTCGCTAGGTTTTCCTTTTCAAGAACCCGGCAACGGTCGGTGGCGGCTTTTAATTCTATGGCCATCTTGGTCATCTTATCTCGGCTCTCGCCATGCGCGGCCTTCTCGGCTTTCAACTCTTCGGCCGCCTTCAAAGCAGCCACATTACCAAACCTCGCTTGTTCCTTGGCTCGGGCAAGTTCTGCCCGCAAGGCTTCAAAAGTGGCAGCTCCATCTGCAGTCACAACATATTAAAGATACTGGCATCATTCTGCTCTTACTATGTGGCGTTTACCAGATAATGACACTTACCCTGTGCCTCGTCAAGCCTTTTGTTAACAAGCTCGATGTCGGCGTCTGCCGCATCCAACTGCCGTTTTAAAAGGGCAAACTCGCTAGTCCGGCTAGCCACCGGAGCTTCCATCACCTGCACATAGAGGCAGTATGATTATTACCTGGGAATATGATCCTCTGTTCGTCGTCGTTTCCAACGACAACCAGAGTCTCAGGGGCTACTATCTACACAGGGCACACCTAGCATGTGCAGGACTATCATACATTATTTTACGTACCTCAAAGCCTGTCAGTAGACTCATAAAAGCTTCATGCAGTCCACTTTCGGCGGACGAGGTTTTCTCCATCACCGTATTCATCAGCGCACGGTGTTCATCTGAGATGGCCGCTCGCCCCACCAACTCCCTCAGAACATCCGATCGCACACCAGACGGTGCCGGACTCTTTTGTCCGCTCTGTTTGGGAGCCAGACACTGGGAGCTTCGGGGGTCAATGGGATTATCTTCTAGCCTCACCGGACTCGGAGAGGCCCTCCGCGACGACACTTCGGGGTCGCCCGCTTCCGGAGCGGAGGAGTCCGGAGGAGGCGTTTCGCTCTCAATCATCTCTGGAAGAAGATCCCCCGAAGACGAGCTCATTTGAGAGGGGCTAAGGCCCGAACTGCAAAGATATATGCGATGGTTATTTTCTCAGAAGAAAAGATGGCATACGTGTACTATTAAAGTATTTCGGGTCACTTACGACTCGCTGGAGAATTAATCCCCCCGCGGACTTTGTGCGGCAAAAGCACCCCCCAAGGTAGGACCCTCTGTGGGAGACTTCTTCTTCCGTTTGGAAGCTTCGGCTTCCGAATCCCCGGGCGCAGTCCTTTTCCTCCTCCGGTCGTCTTCCTTCATGGAGACGCTCGCTCCCTTGGTTAGAATGGGCTGCGTTGGGGGCCCGCGTCCGCCCGTATTATCCTCCCTAGTATCTTCCTTCAAGGGCTCCGGGCAAGGTGCGACCTGGAGCATCTTTTCCAATACCGGATTGTCCAAACCCTTAGGGAGGGGGCCGAACACCGAATCAACTTCGCCTTTGCTAGCCAGTCCTGGTCAAAAAGCGAATCTTAGAAATAACTTCGTAACAAATGAGGGATAGTATGTTTGGCCGGAAGATTCCTTACCTGTTTGGCGGCGCGGTTACTGCTCAGGCCCACGTCCTCGGTGATTTTCAGACACTCTACCTGAGGTCCGAAGAATGACTTGTACATCTCCTCGTGCGTCAGGCCGAGGAAATTTTGAATGACACGCGGTCCCTCGGGATTGAACTCCCACAAGCGAAGGGGCCGGCGTTTGCAAGGCTGGACTTGATGAACCAGCATAACTTGTATTACCGCAACCAAATTAAAATCTCCATTGAAGACATCTCGAATGCGGCTTTGCAGTATAGGCACGTCCTTGGCTGGACCCCAGCTCAGACCTCTGCTGATCCATGACATCAGTTGTGGTGGAGGGCTCGAGCGGAAAACAGGGGCGGCCGCCCACTTGGCACTTCTAGGAGCCGTGATGTAGAACCACTCCTATTGCCACAATTCAGACACCTCTGGACTGGAACCTTTGGGCCATGGAGCTCCCGTCATCTTGCATATTGAGGCACCTCCACACGCCGCATGTTGCTCCTCGATCATCTTCGGCTTTACTTCAAAGGTCTTGAGCCACATGCCAAAGTGAGGGGTAACCCGGAGGAAGGCCTCACACACGACAATAAATGTCGTGATATGGAGAAAGGAGTCCGGAGCTAGATCATGGAAATCTAGCCCGTAATAAAACATCAAACCCCTGACGAAAGGATCCAGAGCAAGGCCTAGACCTCAGAGGAAGTGGGAGACGAACACGACATTCTCGTTGGGTTCGGGGGAGGGGACGGCCTGCCCTCGAGCAGGCAGCCGATGCAAAATCTCGGCGGTCAGATATCTGGCCTCCCTCAACTTTTTGATGTCTTCTTCCGTGACGGAGGAAGGCACCCATCGGTCTTGAAGGCTAGATCCGGACATGACTGAAGGTTCGGAGCACCTGACCTGAACTTTGGGCGTTTGAGCTTGAGGTGGGGGAAGGATTCGATTGAGCACGGGAGGGAAAATATAAAAGCCTTGTCCCTTTATAAAGAGGGTGAATATCAAGCGTCCTCTCCGTGGCCGTTTGGACTTGCCTATAATCTAGGAGTTCTAGAAGCGGTTGGGTTACCCACGCCCGTATTGATGAGAATCCTGGAATAAGGGGACACGATCTCTACTTTAACAAGACGTGCCAAGGAAACCGCCTCGCATGACGCGCTGAGGTGGGATAATAAAATGATTCGGATAAAGGCTTGGCCATGGTGTGTCACGCTACGAAATACGTCAGCAAATTAGATTTGTGTAAATATTATTCTCTCTATGGCAATATGTGGAAACTTATTTTGCAGAGTCGGACACTATCTTTGTGTTCAAAATCTTCTATGAAGTACTTGGGGGAGGAACACGCCTTGCAATGCCGAAGACAATATGCGCGCCGGACTCGTCGTCATTGAAGCCTGGTTCAGGGGCTACTGAGGGAGTCCTGGATTAGGGGGTGTCCGGATGGCCGGACTATACCTTCAGCCGGACTCCTGAACTATGAAGATACAAGATTGAAGACTTCGTCCCGTGTCCGGAAGGGACTTTCCTTGGCGTGGAAGGCAAGCTTGGCGATACGGATATGTAGATCTCCTACCATTGTAACCGACTTTGTGTAACCCTAACCCTCTCCGGTGTCTATATAAACCGGAGGGTTTTAGTCCGTAGGACAACATACAGAACAACAATCATACCATAGGCTAGCTTCTAGGGTTTAGCCTCTCCGATCTCGTGGTAGATCTACTCTTGTACTACCCATATCATCAATATTAATCAAGCAGGACGTAGGGTTTTACCTCCATCAGGAGGGTCCGAACCTGGGTAAAACTTCGTGTCCCTTGCCTCCTATTACCATCCGGCCTAGACGCACAGTTCGGGACCCCCTACCCGAGATCCGCCGGTTTTGACACCGACAGTCATAGTTCTACAAATCCCTTCACACAAGTAGATCACAAGAACCCTTGGCGGTTTACATGGCCTGTGCAGTAAGGGTGATAACCCAATCCTTAGAAGCCAATGCTTCCACATAGATGATGATTGTCATAAGCTGGCGACTTATAATCAAAAGTCAAGCTGGGTTAAGGATAAAACACTTATATAAATTTGAGATATAATCCAAAAAAAAGGTCTCAAGTCAAAACCAAAATTGTTCACAAAAAAGACTTTAAAAAATTTAAGGCTTCTGATTCGTATACGATCAAAAAACCGTTCCAAAGGGGTTGAGCTAAGATTCGAATACGATCATATAGCCCCTACTGGCTTTGGCGTTGCGCCGATCGAGAAGGTACCGACAGCTATGTTCTCTTTGGTTCGAATACGACCTGTGTTTGAACAGGAAGCCCCCAAATGACCTTGAGAGCTTTTTAACGACCATGATCCGAATACGATCTAAGTCGGACCCAAAAGGGGTTAAGCTATGATTCGGATACGATCAAGAAGCCCCCTAGTGAGTTTGGCTTTACGCCGATCAAAAGGGTTACGACAGCTATGTTCTCTTTGGTTCGAATACGACCTATGTTTGAACAGGAAGCCCCCAGGTGACCATATAAATTTTGGCATCGCGCCGACCAAGAGGGTACCGACAGCTATGCTCGATGAGCAGGAAGCCCCCAAGTGACCATAATAAGGTAAGCTGTAAGGCATGATACCCATGTTTGAATCGTGCATCATGGCAGCAAGTTCTCTTTGGCAACCTTTAATTTTTCTGAGAACTCGAATCTTGCAAGAGATTAAGGCCCTGTTTGATTCGGCTATGGATTTCTAAAAGTAGCTGTGAAAAATCTGCTGTGGAAAAACAGCTGTGAAAAATCTGATGCGAAAAAGATGTAGGCCGTTTGGCAAACCAGCTGATACAGTTTTTTCAAATTTTGGCCCACAGCAGAATCAGATTTTGGAAAGCACGTCCTGAGCTGCTTTAGCTTTTGGTTCAGATTTTGGCAGCGGATTTCTGGAATCGGATTCTGCTGGATTCGCCCTTTGATTTGGATTCTGCTGCGTGGCAGCGGAATCTGTCGATAAAATCTGAACCAAACAGTGCCTAATTCTTTTGAACCGGATTTGAGAGCTTAAAAGCGGTGTAAGAGACAAAATTACCTTGACCCGGATGTTTGAACCGGATTTGAGAGCTTCAAAGCTTTGCGGGAGAGAGATGTCTCTTGAACCGGATTTTAAACCGGAATCTTTATTTTGAACCGACAATTTTCTGACGGCCTTTAAATTTTCATCAATATGGCGGTGTCTTCCGGAACCGGGTTATCATTCCTTCCAATGACCCGGAATTTCCGAGTCATGTCATTGTAGCCCCCGAGTCTTAAGTCTACTCGAGGAGTTGGCTTGAGACTCTCCATATTTGACCGTGATATAAACCAGTATGATTTATTCAACATCTCAGTGATACAACTTGTCCTGCACTGGAGAACTTGCAAGCCAAAGTAATTGCTCTTTTAAAGAAAGCAAGATATAATATAAAATATAATGGATGGATTTCACCTGATGCGTCGGGTCAGTAATTATCACTGTGAAGTTGACGATCACCATAATAAAGCTGAAATCAACCACGGCCGAGTCGGCCGCGGGAACAGACAGATGAGTCGGTCGCGGTGTTGTAAGCCGGTGTAGACGAGCAAGTTGTCCTCCTCGTTGTAAGCCGGCACGGATGCGTGAACCGGCCGTGAGAGCGGACGGGCGAGTCATCCGTGGCGTTGTAAGGCGGCACAAACGGGCAAATCGACCGACGTGTTGATGCAAAATGGACCGCAACACACATGTCCGTGAAGCTGTGCGGCACAGCCGAACGTGCATCCGTGGTATAATGGCATAAACAATTGTCCTGTATAAAAATGTTACAGGGCAGAGTAATTGTTCTTTGACAAAAAACAATAAATGCTTAATAAGATAAGTTCAGATAGATTTCACCTGATGTTTGTGAATGACCGATGATCTGTATGTAACATGCGTAGATAACTTTTCCGTGCTGTCATTGAATTTCGTTTGGTCCTTATGTATGCATCAAAAGGATTTTGAACAACACTTGACCACTCTGACTTTTCGTCCAACCAGGCCGTCTCGTCCTTTCTTGAAAACGGGATTGACTTGTCTTCATGAGTTAATGGCACGCCTCTGGCTGATTTGACTTGTCCTGAGTGTGTGCACAGAGCGAGGGTAGCAGCAAAAGGATCTCCCGGCTCCCATGTAAAATATGGATTTTTGACCGTGGTTGATCACACGCCCTGTTTGCATCTCAGTAATTGTCGGTTTGGGCAGATTGCTTTTTGCACGATGCGTCCGCCAAACATGGCCAGCAGGCAGACTTCTCGGCGCTGCAACAACCACGTTTCCGTTTCAGTACATGTTTGATGCTTACTGTCATTTGACTCTTGATGTGATGGCTTGTCCCTTGTGACCACGTGAGAGCTTTCTTCGAGGTCTTGCTGGCATCATACCCTCAGCTGGGATCTGAAAATTTGTGCAAACAGTAGACTTTCAACTTGAGGCGAAACCGAGGCAGCTCAGTGGCCATGGCAGAGGAGCGCCGGTGGCTCGGCCGCGGAGGTGAGCCGGCGACATCGGCTCAGCAACAGAGGCGCGCCGGCAAGGCACAGCCGCGGCCGCAGAGGTGACGACGGGGCGGCGACTTGCGGCAGAAAACCAGCTCAACTCGGAGCGGCGCGAAGCTGTACAAAACAGAGGCGAGGTGGGACCGCAGCGAGGAAGAGCGGCCGGAAGAAAAAGGGCGTCGAAGCAACCGGCGGCTCAGGCTACAACCGGAGAAGGAAAGCGTCAAGGCGGAGGTTGCGAGCGTGGATAGTGGAGGAGTCCGGGTCATGGCCAGCTCCATTTCCGGGTCGTGGTGTTGAGGCCAGCGTTTACCAGCTCGACTGGGGCGGCCCAAGGCAGACGGCGGAGCGGGCGAAGGCGATGGCCGTTCGGAGCGGCGGCTCAGAGGTGGCCAACGGCTCAACAAAGGCGGCTCAAAGTACAGCCTGGGAGCCAGTCAGCGCGCCCGCAACGGCGACTTGTGGGAGGTGGCCTGAGGAGAGTCAGGCACCGCGGCGACCGGCGATGGTAACTTGGCAGCGGTGGCACGCCGGTGGAGGCCAGTAGCTGGACGCGAGGTCCGCACCGGGGGATTGGATGATTTGCCCCACTTTACAAGGGGTTGGATAATTCATCTTGTGATTGTTTGACAGTGGCTCCGGGCCCATCCGATAGCCTTTCACGGGGGCAAATGATCTTATGGAAAAGTAAAGTGGGGCAAAAGATTCAATTTCTCGGTCCACGCGGGGCGGCTCGGAACGTGGTTACGGTCAGCAGAGACCGAATCCAACCCCCGTCCCAGTCTTCGTCCAATTCGTTCTTGGTTTGATTCCCACGTTGTATCTTTCGGATCATGGGTTTTCTTTTTTCTTTTATGGTAATTTTCCCTTGAGGATTTGAGTACAGGCATACTTGCATCTAGTACCCTGTCAATTTTGTGTGATAGTTCATCTTCATCTGAGCTCGGGATTTGAAGCGAACCCGCATATGTCAGATGCTCTGGGCAGGTGGTCAGCTAGGGACGGCGCGGCGGCTTCGCGGAGATGGGATGCAGAGTCTGGGTCGATCCCCTCGTCCGGCAAGACTCAGCACATGTTTGTATTAATCCGGGATTGCTTCGCTTGATGCACGGAGTGATGGCAGCCCCAAGAGAACGCGTTGGTATTACATGATTGTCCATATGATCTATCAATGGTGGGTTACGCGGAGTAGAAAAAACTAGGCCTCATAGGCTGATGTAATTTGTCTTCATTTATTCCACAAGGACTAGCACCTTCCATGTGGACCTCGATCCAGAGGAGAACAAAAGGTAAACCTAGTTTAACAATATCAGACCAGATTGATCCCTGTGTTGCCCGGACAGCGGTTTGCCTCAGATAATATTAACCAACTCAAGGCCTCTTTGATTCATAGGATTGCAAAAACACAGGAATAGGAAAAACGTAGGATTGAAATGGCATGTCCATTGGATCCCTATAGGATTTGAGTTTGCTTGATTGTGTCACGGTTAAACAAAGGATTTCTTCCAAGAGGTTGGAGTGGATGTTAGAATTCCTGTGAAATGTAGTACAAATGAATCCTTAGGAAAAAATCCTACGGGATTCAATCCTACGAATCAAACGAGCAATGTAGGAAAAATTCCTAAGGATTCTAATCCTTCAAATATCCTATCAAAATCCTTTGAATCAAAGAGACCCTCGGGATTTGTGGCTGCTGTGAGCCGTCCACGGTGCGGCAAAAACGAGGCAAAGACGAGGCCACGATGAGGTTCAGGTCGCTGTCGGTTTTGACCTCCACGCCGGTTTTGTCTGATCTCATCGCTTTTGGTCTTGGTCTTTGTTCCTGGCGTCTTGAGGTAGAACCCCAAGATCGATCTGGCTCAGATTTCTGGGAATAATGGCTGTCGATCTCGGCGGATCGTAGGACGGTGGCAGCGAACGCAATCCTAACTCTTCTTGAATTTTAACCTTGCACTATCCGCTCCCAAAAATTAATCACGATGGATTTTCCCGGCTCTGCCCAAAGTTAACCTATGTCGGGTTATCCTACGTGCCTCTTCTTCTTCATCATCTAGTTAACTGCGAGCTTCTCGATCCATATGAAAAATCCCTCCAAGATCTCAACACCATCGTACGCAGGCCCCACGGTGGGCGCCAACTGTCATGGAATTGTCACGGCAGATGTTCTTAGTGTGAGGACTTAGTCCCGAGGCCAACGCATCCTGTGTGGTAGCTTGAGATGGGTTGGGCGGAATCGAGAGACGCGACACGCAAGACGAGGGTTTAGACAGCTTCGGGCCCCGGGAAACATCATCCGGTAATAACCCTACATGCTGTTGTGGCTAGGTCTCATTATGATCATCAGTGAGTCGCCGTAAGCCGGCTCTCCTCTTTGTGTCTAGCCCTAGATATTGTTTTTTGTTTTGGGGAGCCCTGCCCCTTCTTATATAAGTTGAAGGGGCAGCTTACATGTAGAGTCCTATTAGGATTAGAACTAACTTATTCTCTATTACAAGTCGGATACAAGTACGGGTCTTGCTTCCTCGTAAAGGAAATATTCCTCATGCCTTCTGTCTTAAGCCGGCCCACCATAATATGAGCCGGCCTACTGGGCCTTGGGCCTAGTCCTCTATGTGACCCGCCGTCGGGGTCATCCGTGAGTCGTCTGACTAGTGAGCCGCCAGACCCGTGAGTCGCCAGTCTTCCGGCAGGTCATCGGTGAAGCGCCAAGTCCGGCCGGGTCATACTTCCAGCCGGGTCATACCGCGGGGTATATCCCCGACGGAGCGGGAAAGGCAGGAGGCTCGGGTGGGCGAGGTGTAGCAAGAGCTCCACGCTTTCGTGACAAAGCACGAGGCGTTGGAGCTTGACTTGAAGACGCGAGAGTCCGAGCTTGCCGCGGCCCTCGAGAGCGCAAAGAATGCCAAGGCTGAAGCCCAAAAGGCCCTCCAGTAGATTGATGCGATGAAGAAGATAGCGGTGTGTAAGGCATTCTATATGCAAAGCAAGAATGTGAAAGTAAATAACTTGTTACTTACCCGAATCCGGAGTTCTCTAGGAGCATTCGCAGATTTGCCCCGCGGCGTGTCGGATGCCACAATGTTTTACCAGGCCGAGGAGGGAAGCTCAACGGAGAAGTTGTTCTGGGCCCAATATACTGGGACCGAACACCCGGTGCCTATGAGCGACCAGCTAAAGCAGCTGGTCGAGCTACACAAGGCGGCTGAACAGGCCATGAAGGGCTTTATAGTCCGGCTGTGACCTGGCGACGCCCTTCCAAACAGCTACTTCGGCCTGGTGAGGCGTCTTGTGGATGCCTGCCCATGGCTGGAAGTCATCAAGCGGTCCGTCTGCATTGAAGGTGCACGCCGGGCTTTCGCCCGTGTGAAGGTGCAATTGGCCAAGCTAGACGTCGTGAAGCTGATTAAGGAAGGGCCGCCGGAGGGCAAGGAGCATCGCCACCCTGAGATGTACTATGAGGGTGTCCTAAAAGGTGCCCGTCTCGTAGCAGACGAGTGTACCAAAGATATAATATTTGAGTAAACCCGCTCGTGTAATCCTGTATTCATGAAAACTTGTTCATATGCGCTATGCAACGCTTGTTTGAATTTAAAATATTACCTTCTGTTTGGCTGCTTATCAAATCTGAGAGATGGCTAGTCATCGACTTCTGCCCCCATGCCACGAGTGCTGGGGTGTTCGGGATAAACCTGAGCACTCTTGTTCCCATTTTTGGGTCCATCGAGGGAGGTGCTCAGCACAACGAACAAGGCAATCGGACTATAATGCGTTATCACTCTCACTTAGCCATAGAATTCTATAATTTTAAATTTCGGTGAAGCCCCTAGTGTTCGTAAGGCCGAACTCGGGGCGCGATACACGCCTTAAGCCGGACAGGGCCGACTCCTCGCTCTAAGCGGCATAAGTCTTTAAGGACTCGAAAACCTCTTGAACAGCGACCAGTCTCTCACCTTATCATGACAGTCAGTTTTAGCTTTCTCTACTGAGGTGCTTAGCCCAGCAGAACCGGGGCACAATCGCAGTAGTTCTCCCAGTGCTACCTTAGCCGATATAGCGGAACGTAAGGTACCAAAACATGGGAGCCGGGCAAACCCAACTATTGACGCAAGACATGATTCGGAACTGATGCATATAATGCTATAAGTTCGGGGTGCCGAACTGTTGAAAGTGTCCGGACTTCTCACGCCGTATTGTGGGGTATGCTTAAGCCCCTAGCATATTGGCCGTACCAGAGTGTACGGGTGCTGGATGTCATGAATGAACATATATATATATATATAAAGAAGACTGCAATAATAGTCTTAATGTTATGCATTGTTTATTCAAAAAGGTGCGTTAAAGCAGAATGATACATGTAGTGCAATAAGCAAAGAGTAGGACTATGTCCCCTCCAAGGGCGAGCTGAAGAATAGTATTAAGGCAAGTATTACACTCGTTATCGTAATCCACCTGGGAGTTCCGTGGTGTGACATAGCTTTCTGCCTTCTTGGTTGCTGCATCATATGTTCGGCAATCATGCTGCCGGACCGGGTTTCCAGAGATTAAAGTCCTGAAAAGAAAAGAAAAAATAACAAAATGGGAAGCCCCTACTGCGGTTTAAGCCGCATCTTGAGGCGTGCCGTAGTCATGCCCCCCTACCCGCCTGTGCCCATGGTATTTTTAATGCGTAATTATGTACGCATGGCATGAATTTTGCCGTTTGGCTTGGGCCGGGGTGGGGCCGCATTGCTATGCAAGCTCGGAACGTGCCAGGCGGTCCTGTTGCTGATTACTCCAGGAGCGCTTGAAGGTGTTTGGGTCCTTAAACGCCGAACTAGTGGATTGCCTTAAGAGGCTGCTTTGCGCTTCCGCTGCGAGGGCCACAGTGTGATCCTCCGTTCGGAGAGAGCGCTTTGTGTTTCCATTAACTGTAATGACCCCCTGAGGTCCTGGCATCTTGAGCTTGAGGTATGCATAATGCGGTACCGCATTGAATCTCGCAAATGCGGTTCGCCCGAGCAGTGCATGATAACCACTGTGGAACGGGACTATATCGAAGATTAACTCTTCGCTTTAGAAGTTATCCGGGGATCCGAAGACCACTTCCAGTGTGACTGAGCCTGTGCAATGGGCCTCTACACCTGGTATGACACCTTTAAAGGTCGTTTTTGTGGGTTTGATCCTTGAGGGGTCTATACCCATTTTGCGCACTGTGTCCTGGTAAAGCAGGTTCAGGCTGCTCCCGCCATCCATAAGGACTCGAGTGAGGTGAAATCCGTCAATGATTGGGTCTAGGACCAATGCGGCGAATCCGCCATGACGGATACTAGTGGGGTGGTCCCTGTGATCGAAGGTGATCGGACAGGAGGACCATGGGTTGAACTTTGGGGCGACTGGCTCCAATGCATATACGTCCCTGAGCGCACGCTTCCGCTCCCTCTTGGTGATGTGGGTTGCGTATATCATGTTCACCGTCCGCACTTGTGGGGGGAACCTCTTCTGTCCTCCGGTGTTCGGCTGCCGGGGCTCTTCCTCGTCATCGCTATGTGGCCCCTTATCTTTATTTTCGGCATTTAACTTGCTGGCCTGCTTGAATACCCAACAATCCCTATTGGTGTGGTTGGCTGGCTTGTCGGGGGTGCCGTGTATTTGACACGAGCGATCGAGTATGCGGTCCAAACTGGACGGGCCCGGAGTGCTTCTTTTAAATGGCTTTTTCCGCTGACCGGGTTTAGAGCCTTTGAATCCGGCATTGACTGTTGTATCCTTGGTATTGTCGCTGTTAATGTGGTGCTTATGTTTGTTGCGACGTGACCTGCCATTGTCGTCCTTGGTATCCGAAGTACCACGGTTCTTTGATATGTTATTACTACGAGCCAGCCAGCTGTCTTCTCCCGCACAAAAGCGGGTCATGAGTGTCGTGAGGGCTGTCATAGATTTCGGCTTTTCCTGACCAAGGTGACGGGCGAGCCACTCGTCGCGGATGTTGTGTTTAAAAGCTTCTAGGGCCTCTGCATCCGGACAGTCGACGATTTGATTTTTCTTTGTTAGGAACCGTGTCCAGAATTGCCTGGCCGATTCCTCTGGCTGCTGAATTATATGGCTCGGGTCATCGGCGTCTGGTGGTCGCACATAAGTGCCCTGAAAGTTGTCGAGGAATGCGGTTTCCAGATCTTCCCAACAGCCAATGGACTCTGCTGGCAAGCTGTTGAGCCAATGTCGAGATGGTCCTTTAAATTTGAGTGGGAGGTATTTGATTGCGTGTAGGTCATCACTGCGGGCCATGTGGATGTGCAGGAGGAAATCCTCGATCCATACCGCAGGATCTGTCGTGCCGTCGTATGATTCTATATTTACGGGTTTGAAACCCTCTGGGATTTGATGATCCATTACTTCATCTGTGAATCATAAGGGGTGTGCGGCACCTCTGTACTGGGCTATATCGCGACGCAGCTCCAATGAGTCTTGCCCGCTGTGTTCAGCCCGGCCGGATTTACTTTTACTGTATCCGGCGTGACGTTTATCGTCTCGGATAGTGGCGTGCCCTCGTGATCCGTAGATCGATCTTGCATGTTTTGCTTTGTCCTCCAATACGTCTCGCAGGTCTGGCGTATTTCCCCATGCCTTTTTATTTGAATGGCGTCGGGGTGCAGGCTGAGCTTTTGGCTGGAATGCCTCTCTATCGCGGCCACGAGGTGGCCGATCAGCCGCGTCATACGCTTCTTCCTCCAGTCGGGGTAGCAACCTGCATTTTGGGTAACTCTTGGAGGGGCGTTCGAGTTTATATTCCTCAGCCGCGAGGACTTCAGTCCATCTGTCAGCTAGCAGATCTTGATCAGCTTGAAGCTGCTGCTGCTTTTTCTTAAGGCTATTTGTCGTGGCTATTGTTGGGGAACGTTGCAGAAAACAAAAAATTTCCTACGGTTTCACCAAGATCCATCTATGAGTTCATCTAGCAACGAGTGATCAGATTGCATCTACATACCTTTGTAGATCACGCGCGGAAGCATTCAAAGAACGGGGATGAGGAAGTCGTACTCGACGTGATCCAAATCACCGGAGATCCTAGCGCCGAACGGACGGCACCTCCGCGTTCAACACACGTACGGTCAGCGTGACGTATCCTCCTTCTTGATCCAGCAAGGGGAAAGGAGAGGTTGAGGAAGATTGCTCCAGCAGCAGCACGACGGCGTGGTGGTGGTGGAGCAGCAGTACTCCGGCAGGGCTTCACCAAGCTCGTGACGGAGGAGGAGAGGTGTTGGGGAGGGGAGGGGCTGCGCCTTGGATGTCTCTAGCAGCCCTCCCCTCGCCCCTCTATTTATAGGGGAAGGGAAAAGGGGGGCCGGCCCCTCTAGATGAGATCTAGAGGGGGGGTGGCGGCCAAGGGGAGGGGGCTTGCCCCGCAAGCAAGGGGGGCGCCCCCCTCAGGGTTTCCCCCAACCCTAGGCGCATGGGCCCTAGGGGGGAGTGGCGCCCCAGCCCACTTTGGGCTGGATCCCTTCCTCATACAGCCCATAAGGCCCTCCGGGAGAGGTGGCCCCTCCCGGTGGACCCCCGGAATCCCTCCGATGGCCCCGGTACAATACCGATATGCCCCCGAACCTTTCCGGTGACCGTATGACAACTTCCCATATATAAATCTTTACCTCCGGACTATTCCGGAACTCCTCGTGACGTCCGGGATCTCATCCGGGACTCCGAACAACATTCGGTAATCACATATAAGTCTCCC
The DNA here is from genome assembly GCF_003073215.2 of Triticum urartu. Taxonomy (NCBI): domain Eukaryota; kingdom Viridiplantae; phylum Streptophyta; class Magnoliopsida; order Poales; family Poaceae; genus Triticum; species Triticum urartu. The sequence goes on along the minus strand of NC_053028.1, from coordinate 78,885,971 downwards.
TAATAACCCTAGCGTCACCGAACCTTAAGTGTGTAGACCCTACGGGTTCGGGAGACATATAGACATGACCGAGAAGGCTCTCCGGTCAATAACCAACAGCGGGATCTGGATACCCATGTTGGCTCCCACATGCTCCTCGATGATCTCATCGGATGAACCATGATGTCGAGGATTCAAGCAACCCCGTATACAATTCCCTTTGTCAATTGGTACGTTACTTGCCCGAGATTCGATCGTCGGTATCCCAATACCTCGTTCAATCTCGTAACCGGCAAGTCACCTTACTCGTACCGTAACGCATGATCCCGTGACCAGACACTTGGTCACTTTGAGCTCATTGTGATGATGCATTACCGAGTGGGCCCAGCGATACCTCTCTGTTATACGGAGTGACAAATCCCAGTCTTGATCCGTGTCAACCCAACAGACACTTTCGGAGATACCCGTAGTATACCTTTATAGTCACCCAGTTACGTTGTGACGTTTGGTACACCCAAAGCACTCCTACGGCATCCGGGAGTTACACGATCTCATGGTCTAAGGAAAAGATACTTGACATTAGAAAAACTCTAGCAAACGAACTATACGATCTTGTGCTATGTTTAGGATTGGGTCTTGTCCATCACATCATTCTCCTAATGATGTGATCTCGTTATCAATGACATCCAATGTCCATAGTCAGGAAACCATGACTATCTGTTGATCAACGAGCTAGTCAACTAGAGGCTTACTAGGGACATGTTGGTGTCTATGTATTCACACATGTATTACGATTTCCAGATAACACAATTATAGCATGAATAAAAGACAATTATCATGAACAAGGAAATATAATAATAATCCTTTTATTATTGCCTCTAGGGCATATTTCCAACAGTCTCCCACTTGCACTAGAGTCAATAATCTAGTTACATTGTGATGAATCGAACACCCATGGAATTCTGGTGTTGATCATGTTTTTCTCTAGGGAGAGGTTTAGTCAACGGATCTGCTACATTCAGTTCCGTATGTACTTTACAAATATCTATGTCTCCATCTTGAACATTTTCACGAATGGAGTTGAAGCGACGCTTGATGTGCCTTGTCTTCTTGTGAAACCTGGGCTCCTTGGTAAGTGCAATAGCTCCAGTGTTGTCACAGAAGAGTTTGATTGGCCCCTACGCATTGGGTATGACTCCTAGGTCGGTGATGAACTCCTTCACCCAAATTGCTTCATGCGCTGCCTCCGAGGCTGCCATGTACTCCGCTTCACATATAGATCCCGCCACGACGCTCTGCTTGCAACTGCACCAGCTTACTGCCCCACCATTCAAAATATACACGTATCCGGTTTGTGACTTAGAGTCATCCAGATCTGTGTCGAAGCTAGCGTCGACGTAACCCTTTACGACGAGCTCTTCGTCACCTCCATAAACGAGAAACATTTACTTAGTCCTTTTTAGGTACTTCAGGATATTCTTGACCGCTGTCCAGTGTTCCTTGCCGGGATTACTTTGACCCAAACGCTTTGATCATCTCATCAAAGCGAATGTTCCAACTCCGAGATGCTTGCACCAGCCCATAAATCGAGCGTTGGAGCTTGCACACCTTGTCAGCATTCTTAGGATCGACAAAACCTTCCGGCTGCATCATATACAATTCTTCCTTAAGGTAACCATTAAGGAATGCCGTTTTGACGTCCATTTGCCATATCTCATAATCATAGAATGCGGCAATCGCTAACATGATTCGGACGGACTTCAGCTTCACTATCGGTGAGAAAGTCTCATCGTAGGCATCCCCTTGAACTTGTCGATAACCCTTAGCGACAAGCCGAGCTTTATAGATGGTCACATTACCATCTGCGTCTGTCTTCTTCTTAAAGATCCATTTATTTTCTATGGCTCGCCACTCAACAGGCAAGTCAGTCAAAGTCCATACTTCGTTTTCATACATGGATCCTATCTCGGATTTCATGGCTTCTAGCCATTTGTCGGAATCCAGGCCCGCCATCGCTTCTTCATAGTTCGAAGGTTCACCGTTGTCTAACAACATGATTTCCAAGACAGGGTTGCCGTACCATTCTGGTGCGGAACGTGTCCTTGTGGACCTTCGATTTCAGTAGGAGCTTGATCAGAAGTATCTTGATCATCATCATTAACTTCCTCTCTAATTGGTGCAGGCACCATAGGAACATTTTCCTGAGTTGCGCCACTTTCCGGTTCAAGAGGTAATACTTCATCAAGTTCTACTTTCCTCCCACTTACTTCTTTCGAGAGAAACTCCTTCTACAGAAAGGATCCATTCTTGGCAACAAAGATCTTGCCTTCGGATCTGAGGTAGAAGGTATACCCAATAGTTTCTTTAGGGTATCCTATGAAGACGCATTTTTCCGACTTGGGTTCGAGCTTTTCAGGTTGAAGTTTCTTGACATAAGCATCGCATCCCCAAACTTATAGAAACGATAGCTTAGGTTTCTTCCCAAACCATAATTCATACGGTGTTGTCTCAGCGGATTTTGACGGAGCCCTATTTAAAGTGAATGCGGCAGTCTCTAAAGCATAGCCCCAAAAAGATAGCAGTAAATCGGTAAGAGACATCATAGATCGCACCATATCTAATAGAGTGCAATTACGACGTTCGGACACACCATTACGCTAAGGTGTTCCAGGCGGCGTGAGTTGTGAAACTATTCCACATTTTCTTAAGTGTGTGCCAAATTCGTGACTCAAGTATTCTCCTCCACGATCTAATCGCAGGAACTTGATTTTCTTGTCACGTTGATTCTCAACCTTACTCTGAAATTCCTTGAACCTTTCAAAGGTCTCAGACTTGTGTTTCATTAAGTAGACATACCCATATCTACTCAAGTCATCAGTGAGGGTGAGAACATAATGATAACCACCGCGAGCCTCAACACTCATTGGACCGCACACATCAGTATGTATGATTTCCAATAAGTTGGTTGCTCGCTCCATTGTTCCTGAGAACGGAGTCCTGGTCATTTTACCCATGAGGCATGGTTCGCATGTGTCAAATGATTCGTAATCAAGAGACTCTAAAAGTCCATCTGCATGGAGCTTCTTCATGCATTTGACACCTATGTGACCAAGGCGGAAGTGCCACAAGTATGTGGGACTATCATTATTAACCTTACATCTTTTGGTACTCACACTATGAATATGTGTAGCATTACGCTCGAGATTCATTAAGAATAAACCATTCACCATCGGAGCATGACCATAAAACATATCTCTCATATAAATAGAACAACCATTATTCTCGGATTTAAATGAGTAGCCATCTCGAATTAAACGAGATCCTGATACAATGTTCATGCTCAAAGCTGGCACTAAATAACAATTATTGAGGTTTAAAACTAATCCCGTAGGTAAATGTAGAGGTAGCGTGCCGACGGCGATCACATTGGCCTTGGAACCATTCCCGACGCGCATCGTCACCTCGTCCTTCGCCAGTCTCCGCTTATTCCGCAGCTCCTGTCTTGAGTTACAAATGTGAGCAACCGCACCGGTATCAAATACCCAGGAGCTACTGCGAGTACTGGTAAGGTACACATCAATTACATGTATATCACATATACCTTTCGTTTTGCCGGCCTTCTTGTCCGCTAAGTATTTGGGGCAGTTCCGCTTCCAATGACCACTTTCCTTGCAATAAAAGCACTCAGTCTCGGGCTTGGGTCCATTCTTTGGCTTCTTCCCGGCAGCTTGCTTGCCGGGCGCGGCAACTCCCTTGCCGTCCTTCTTGAAGTTCTTCTTACCCTTGCCTTTCTTGAACTTAGTGGTTTTATTCACCATCAACACTTGATGTTCCTTTTTGACTTCTACCTCTACTGATTTCAGCATTGCAAATACTTCAGGAATGGTCTTTTCCATCCCCTGCATATTGAAGTTCATCACAAAGCTCTTGTAGCTCGGTGGAAGCGACTGAAGGATTCTGTCAATGACCGCGTCATCCGGGAGATTAACTCCCAGCTGAGTCAAGCGGTTATGTAACCCAGACATAGTGAGTATGTGCTCACTGACAGAACTGTTTTCCTCCATCTTACGGCTGAAGAACTTGTCGGAGACTTCATATCTCTCGACCCGTGCATGAGCTTGAAAAACCATTTTCATCTCTTCGAACATCTCATATGCTCCGTGTCTCTCAAAATGCTTTTGGAGCCCCGGCTCTAAGCTGTAAAGCATGCCGCACTGAACGAGGGAGTAATCATCGGTACGTGTCTGCCAAGCGTTCATAACGTCTTGTTCTGCAGGGAGAACAGGTGCTTCACCTAGCGGTGCTTGTAGGACATAATCTTTCTTGGCAGCTATGAGGATGATCCTCAGGTTCCGGACCCAGTCCGTATAGTTGCTGCCATCGTCTTTCAGCTTGGTTTTCTCTAGGAACGCGTTGAAGTTGAGGACAACGTTGGCCATTTGATCTACAATACATGTTGTAAAGATTTTAGACTAAGTTCATGATAATTAAGTTCATCTAAATCAAATTATTCAATGAACTCCCACTCAGACAGACATCCCTCCAGTCATCTAAGTATAACATGATCCGAGTTAACTAGGCCGTGTCCGATCATCACGTGAGACGGTCTAGCCAACATCGGTGAACATCTTCATGTTGATCGTATCTTCTATACGACTCATGCCCGACCTTTCGGTCTTCTGTGTTCCGAGGCCATGTCTGTACATGCTAGGCTCGTCAAGTCAACCTAAGTGTTTGCATGTGTAAATCTGTCTTACACCCGTTGTATGTGAACGTCGGAATCTAACACACCTGATCATCACGTGGTGCTTCGAAACAACAAACTGTCGCAACGGTGCACAGTTAGGGGGAACACTTTCTTGAAATTATTATGAGGGATCATCTTATTTACTACCGTCGTTCTAAGTAAACAAGATGCAAAAACATGATAAACATCACATGCAATCAAATAATAATAGTGACATGATATGGCCAATATCACATAGCTCCTTTGATCTCCATCTTGGGGCTCCATGATCATCTAGTCACCGGAATGACACCATGATTTCCATCATCATGATCTCCATCATCGTGTCTCCATGAAGTTGCTCGCCAACTATTACTTCTACTACTATGGCTAACACGTTTAGCAATAAAGTAAAGTAATTTACATGGCGTTTCTCAATGACACGCAGGTCATACAAAAAATAAAGACAACTCCTATGGCTCCTTCCGGTTGTCATACTTATCGACATGCAAGTCGTGATTCCTATTACAATAGCATGAACATCTCATACATCACATATATATCATTCATCATTCATCACAACTTTGGCCATATCACATCACAAAACACTTGCTGCAAAAACAAGTTAGACGTCCTCTAATTGTTGTTGCAAGTTTTACGTGGCTGCAATAGGGTTCTAGCAAGAACATTTTCTTACCTACGTGAAAGCCACAACGTGATTTGTCAACTTCTATTTACCCTTCATAAGGACCCTTTTCATCGAATCCGCTCCAACTAAAGTGGGAGAGACAGACACCCGCCAGCCACCTTATGCAACTAGTGCATGTCAGTCGGTGGAACCGGTCTCACGTAAGCGTACGTGTAAGGTTGGTCCGGGCCGCTTCATCCCACAATACCATTGAAGCAAAATAAGACTAGTAGCGGCAAGAAAGTTGACAACATCTATGCCCACAACAATTGTGTTCTACTCGTGCAAAAAGAACTACGCATAGACCTAGCTCATGATGCCACTGTTGGGGAACGTTGCGGAAAACAAAAAATTTCCTACGGTTTCACGAAGATCCATCTATGAGTTCATCTAGCAACGAGTGATCGGATTGCATCTACATACCTTTGTAGATCACGCGCGGAAGCGTTCAAAGAACGGGGATGAGGAAGTCGTACTCGACGTGATCCAAATCACCGGAGATCCTAGCGCCGAACGAACGGCACCTCCGTGTTCAACACACGTACGGTCAGCGTGACGTCTCCTCCTTCTTGATCCAGCAAGGGGAAAGGAGAGGTTGAGGAAGATTGCTCCAGCAGCAACATGACGGCGTGGTGGTGGTGGAGCAGCAGTACTCCGGCAGGGCTTCGCCAAGCTCGTGACGGAGGAGGAGAGGTGTTGGGGAGGGGAGGGGCTGCGCCTTGGATGTCTCTAGCAGCCCTCCCCTCGCCCCTCTATTTATAGGGGAAGGGAGAAGGGGGGCCGGCCCCTCTAGATGAGATCTAGAGGGGGGGCGGCGGCCAAGGGGAGGGGGCTTGCCCCCCCCAAGCAAGGGGGGCGCCCCCCTCAGGGTTTCCCCCAACCCTAGGCGCATGGGCCCTAGGGGGGAGTGGCGCCCCAGCCCACTTTGGGCTGGATCCCTTCCTCATACAGCCCATAAGGCCCTCCGGGAGAGGTGGCCCCTCCCGGTGGACCCCCGGAATCCCTCTGATGGCCCCGGTACAATACCGATATGCCCCGGAACCTTTCCGGTGACCGTATGACAACTTCCCATATATAAATCTTTACCTCCGGACTATTCCGGAACTCCTCGTGACGTCCGGGATCTCATCCGGGACTCCGAACAACATTCGGTAATCACATATAGGTCTCCCTAATAACCCTAGCATCACCGAACCTTAATTGTGTAGACCCTACGGGTTCGGGAGACATGTAGACATGACCGAGAAGGCTCTCCAGTCAATAACCAACAGCGGGATTTGGATACCCATGTTGGCTCCCACATGCTCCTCGATGATCTCATCGGATGAACCACGATGTTGAGGATTCAAGCAACCCCGTATACAATTCCCTTTGTCAATTGGTACGTTACTTGCCCGAGATTCGATCGTCGGTATCCCAATACCTCGTTCAATCTTTTTACCGGAAAGTCACTTTACTCGTACCATAATGCATGATCCCATGACCAGACACTTGGTCACTTTGAGCTCATTGTGATGATGCATTACCGAGTGGGCCCAGCGATACCTCTCCGTTATACGGAGTGACAAATCCTAGTCTTGATACATGTCAACCCAACAGACACTTTCGGAGATACCCGTAGTATACCTTTATAGTCACCCAGTTATGTTGTGACGTTTGGTACACCCAAAGCACTCCTATGGCATCCGGGAGTTACACGATCTCATGGTCTAAGGAAAAGATACTTGACATTAGAAAAACTCTAGCAAACGAACTATACGATCTTGTGCTATGTTTAGGATTGGGTCTTGTCCATCACATCATTCTCCTAATGATGTGATCTCGTTATCAATGACATCCAATCTCCATAGTCAGGAAACCATGACTATCTGTTGATCAACGAGCTAGTCAACTAGAGGCTTACTAGGGACATGTTGGTGTCTATGTATTCACACATGTATTACGATTTCTGGATAACACAATTATAGCATGAATAAAAGACAATTATCATGAACAAGGAAATATAATAATAATCCTTTTATTATTGCCTCTAGGGCATATTTCCAACAGCTATAAGCCGGCGCTTGAAGCGCTCTTGTTCGACGGGATCCTCTGGCACGACGAATTCGTCATCGTCGAGGCTTGCCTCGTCTTCGGAGGGGGCATGTAATTATCATCCTCCGCCTCTCCATCTGTCGCTCTCTCTAGAGGCCTGGCCTCTCCATCCTCCTGTCCTAGATCGTGCTGGAGGGGATTGTTTCCATCTTCGGCACTATCCGGAGTGTTATTATCTCCTGTGCCGTTATCATCACTTTTGCTTTGGCGGGACTTAGAGCGGCGCCGCTGACGTCGGCGCTTGGGTTGCTTCTTGGAGGGGTCATCCTCCGTTGTCTCATCGCCATTGCCTTATTTGGGTGTGTCCACCATGTATATATCGTATGATGAGGTGGCTGTCCAGTGCCCTGTGGGCAGTGGTTCCTCTTCGTCTCCCGCATCGTCGTCCATACCGTCGATGTCTTCGGAGTCGAAGTTGAGCATGTCGGTTAAGTCCTCGACAGTGGCTACTAAGTGGGTGGTGGGTGGGCAGCGTATTTCTTCGTCATCTACATCCCAATCCTGCCGGACATAGTTTGGCCAGGATCCTCCTGACAAGGAGAGAGACCTTAATGAGTTTAGTATGTCGCCAAAGGGCAAGTGCTAAAAAATATCCACGGAGGTAAACTCCATGATCGGCGCCCAATCATATTTGCTAGGAACGGGTGCAGGCGGTTCGGAGCCCGTGGCTGGAGAAGGATCCGGCAGTCTGACAACACGGCTCTCGTGCAAGGTAAGGTTGATGTTCGGCTCGATCGCCGCTGAGGGTAAGGCCTCCGTGGCGGGGTCCATCCACCCGTCCATGGACGGGGCAACTGGCTCCGAATTGAGGGTCGGAGCGGCTGCCGGTGCGATCTCCTGAACACTGTCTGATGGTAGAGCTAAATCGTACTCATCGTGACCGCGTGACGCACAAGGCAGAGGCTCGAATCCGTCGAAGATCAAGTCTCCGCGGATATCGGCCGTGTAGTTTAACCTTCCAAACCTGACCTGGTGGCCAGGGGCGTAACTTCGATCTGCTCCAGATGGCCAAGCGAATTGGACCGCAGTGCGAAGCCGCCGAACACAAAGATCTGTCCGGGGAGAAAAGTCTCACCCTGGACTGCATCGCTATCGATGATCGTAGGAGCCATCAAGCCTAACGGCGACGACACAGAGGAACTCTCAATGAAAGCACCAATGTCGGTGTCAAAACCGGCGGATCTCGGGTAGGGGGTCCCGAACTGTGCGTCTAGGCCGGATGGTAACAGGAGGCAGGGGACACGATGTTTTACCCAGGTTCGGGCCCTCTTGATGGAGGTAAAACCCTACGTCCTGCTTGATTTATTCTTGATGATATGAGTATTACAAGAGTTGATCTACCACGAGATCAGAGAGGCTAAACCCTAGAAGCTAGCCTATGGTATGATTGTATGTTGTCCTACGGACTAAAACCCTCCGGTTTATATAGACACCGAAGAGGGTTAGGGTTACACAAGGTCGGTTACAAAGGAGGAGATATCCATATCCGTACTGCCTAGCTTGCCTTCCACGCCAAGTAGAGTCCCATCCGGACACGAGACGAAGTCTTTAATCTTGTATCTTTATAGTCCAACAGT